>NC_079217.1:28411052-28443552 GCF_029633865.1 Lampris incognitus | reverse complement strand
TGCCTATTATCTTTGCCTTATTGGTGCCATGATAGGATTATGTTTTCAATTAGTGTTACAACAAATTAGCCAAGAAGCACAATTAAATATCAATTAGGCCTAAAATAGGCCTGTTTCTGATGATAAGAAGGGACTTGAACTTTTCAATTACACTTGCTTTTTAGCTCGTGCTTTGTACCATAATGAACACAGCTGGCAGTCCATTCATGGCTAAACTCAAAACAGCATAACATTTCACTTCTGGCTTGCTGGGAAAGTTGGCAAAACAAGCTGAAGTGAGTACTATTTAGTGCCCTAAAATGCTTGTAGGTTGACATGAAAACATATCTGCTAATTGCTGACACTCTTACAAGTCACTTTGAATAAAAGCATCTCCTAAAGGAGCAAGTGTAAAAGTAAAAACTGCATTGATTAGCATGCATTGAAAGCTGGGCAGGTCCACAGAAGGCAAAATTAGGCCAAAGACTGAACTAAAATGAGGTTTGGCCATTATGAACTCAGAATTTCAGATAAAAATTAGCTGAGACGGGCTAGAGAGTTGGACAAAAAGCCACTTTAAATTCTTCTCACATTTTGTTCAAAGTGGTATGAAGGGAAAAAATAGGAGTGACAGAATCATAATATTAAATCTTCAGGAAGCACACAATATTTTCACAGTAACGTTTTTCAGCTGGACTGGCAGGCCATGCTTCTTCTGTATTTTGGATTTTTCTTTCTCACCAAATATTCTTGTGGAGGATGGATAAGATACTATATGTCCCCCATGCTTACTTTTGGGGGACCTGATGGGGCCCTGGTCACTGTCACATGCCATAAGCATGCAAAACCCATCTCTCTATGGATTCCATAAGGTGTGTTCACTAATGGTGGAGTACCCATGTTGTAGGTCCTTGCATGCTGTTTTTTTTTTTTTTTTAGGTTTGAAATTTTATTTAGTGGAAACTAACTGCTCAAAAAAATAAAGGGAACACCTAAAAACACAATATAGACCTCGATGAATGAAATATTTCAGCTGAAAATCTTTATTTATTAGACAGAGGAATGTGTTTAGAGCAAAATAACCTAAGAATGATCAATGGAAATCAAAATCATTAGCCCATTAAGGTCTGGATTCAGAATCATACTCAAAATCAAAGTGGAAAATGAGAACATAGGCTGATCCAACTTCTGTGGAAATTCTTCAAGACGATTCAAAATGAGGCTCAGTAGTGTGTGTGGCCTCCACGTGCCTGTATGCACTCCCTACAACGTCTGGGCATGCTCCTGATGAGACGACGGATGGTCTCCTGAGGGATCTCCTCCCAGACCTGGATCAGGGCATCGGTCAACTCCTGGACAGTCTGTGGTGCGACATCGCGTTGGCGGATGGTACGAGACATGATGTCCCAGAGGTGCTCGATTGGATTCAGGTCTGGGGAACGTGCAGGCCAGTCCATAGCATCAATGCCCTCGACATACAGGAACTGCTGACACACTCTGGCCACATGAGGACGAGCATTGTCATGCATGAGCAGGAACCCAGGGCCCACTGCACCAGCATATGGTCTGACAATGGGTCTGAGGATCTCATCCCGGTACCTAATGGCAGTCATGATACCTCTGGCTAGCACGTAGAGGTCTGTGCGGCCCTCCAAGGATATGCCTCCCCAGACCATCACTGACCCACCGCCAAACCGGTCACGCTGGAGGATGTTGCAGGCAGCAGAACGTTCTCCACAGCGTCTCCAGACTCTCTCACGTCTGTCACATGTGTTCAGTGTGAACCTGCTCTCATCTGTGAAGAGCACAGGGTGCCAATGGCGAATCTGCCAACCAAGATGTTCTCTGGCAAAGGTCAATCGGGCTGCACGGTGTTGGGCTGTGAGCACAGGCCCCAATTGTGGACGTCGGGCCCTCATACCATCCTCATGCATTCTGTTTCTCACTGTTTGAGCAGAAACCTGCACATTAGTGGCCTGTTGAAGGTCGTTTTGTAGGGCTCCGGCAGTGCTCCTCCTGTTTCTCCTTGCACAAAGGACCAGATAGCGGTCCTGCTGCGGGGTTGTTGTCCTCCTGCGGCCCCCTCCACGTCTCCTGGTGTACTGGCCTGTCTCCTGGTACCTCCTCCATGCTCTGGACACTGTGCTGGGAGACACATCAAATCTTCTTGCCACAGCACGCATTGATGTGCCATCCTGGATGAGCTGCACTACCTGAGCAACTTCTGTAGGTTGCAGATACCGCCTCATGCCACCTCTAGTGGTGAGGGCACTAGCAAAATGAAAAACTAACCAAAGATCGGCCAGAAAAGATGAGGACAGGCAAATGGTCTGTGGCCACCACCTGCAAATCCATTCCTTTTATAGGGGTTGTCTTGCAAATTGTCTAATTTCCACCTGGTGGAAATTAGACAATTTAGCAACAGGTGAAATTGATTCACAAATCAGTGTTGCTTCCTAACTAGACAGGTTGATATCTCAAAAGTGTGATTGACTTGGAGCTACATTGCATTGCTTATGTGTTCCCTTTATTTTTTTGAGCAGTGGATATGGCCTACAGATAGTCATAACATCACATGGTCATAACATCAAATCCGTCTCGGAATCTATTTACTTAGGAAGCAACATCGAATCCACCAAAAGAGCTGTGCAGCTTCGAATTGGAAAGGCTTGGGGTGCCATTGAGGGACTTAACATCATCTAGAAGTCCACGTTACCAGACAAACTGAAGCGGGGATTTTTTCAAGCAACAGTTGAGTCCGTTCTCACTTATGGATCATCTTCTTGGACCCTCACTAAACAGCTTGAATCCAAACTTGATGGGGCTTTCACCATAATAGTGCATGCTGCACTAAATGTATCCTGGAAGAAGCACCCTACAAAAAAGTGTCTCTATGGCAATATACTCGCCATCTCAAATACTATCCAAGAACGAAGGGTTCAATTTGCTGGTCATTGCTGGAGGAGCAAAGAAGAACTTGCAAGCGACACTCTGCTTTGGTCACCCAAACATGGAAAGACATGTGTGGGAAGGCCTGCAAGAATTACATCAATCAACTTGTCGACGACACAGGATGTCCATCTGAGGATTTTCCAGCTGCTATGCAGGATAGAGACAGGTGGCGTGAGAGGGTCAGAGCCATCCGAGGATACTCGACCTGATGATAATGATGATATGGCCTACAGAGTAGGGCTGGGCAATATATCGAAATTATATCGATATTTTGATATAAGAGTAGATATCATCTGTGATTTTGGATATTGTAATATTGTGATATGACATAAGTGTTGTCTTTTCCTGGTTTTAAAGGCTGCATTACAGTGAAGAGATGCAATTTTCTGAACGAACTTATCAGATTGTTCTCGCTATTATATTATTGGTCTCTACCTGTTTGGACATTATATCCACATTACTAATAAGTGTTTATCAAAAATGACATTGTGTGAATATTTTGTGAGAGCACCAAGTATCTACAATATTGTCAAATTATTGATATCGAGGTATTTAGTTACAAAATATCCTGATATTTGATTTTTTTTCCATGTCGCCCAGCCCTACTACAGAGATAACACTTCTCATAATACTGTGGTAAATATTAATGTGGGTAGATTACAGTATTTTTGATGCTTGGAGAAGTTAAATGTTGTGAAAGTTAGAAGCAGGCTAAGTAGATTAGAAAGGCAGAAGTGATGCTACAAAGTAGTAAGCACTTTTAGGCCTTCACATGCTGATTTTCATGTTACTGACAGGACTAGCATAACATTGGCAAAGAGGTTGTCAGAACTAATTTTAGCACTCGTAGAATACAATTTCTCAAACAAAGTATGAGCATACATTATTAATTTACGATCAACTTCAAGCACAGTTAAGTTATGAAAAAGCCTGAAAACCACATCTTACAACCACTGTCACCAACACCAAAAACCACACTGGACAACTAGTTGTTATGTTTTATAGTGCAGCTCATTTCGCAGTCTTGGATCATCTCAGATGTTACAGTCCACAAACAACATATTGATCAAAAACAAGGTTAAAAGTAAGATGACATAATGCCTCTGTTGTCATAAATGAATCCTTGTGGTTGTACTGCCGAAATTGAAAAAAAAAAGATTTGCCTTTCTGCTTGGCTCATTCATTGCGGTATAACTTGAACTTGTTGTGTTCACTGGCGTATTGGTTGACTTGCTAAAGAAATTCTTTGCTAACAGTCCTATCATGGGTTGCCAACTCTCAAACTTCTGGCATGTGACATATGCTTTCAGCCTAACGCCCTCACACTGCTCAAACAATTCTCATGCCAAAACACTAACAGCAACAGATATGAAAAGGTGAATGAACATATTATGGTCAAAATCTTCCTGGTATGGTAATGGTTAAACCAAGTGAATGACTTTGACTCTAGAAGATAGCTGAATATTCGAAAATCGGGTGTTTCATATGGATGTTCCCATGGACCTGCAGCTTAAATTACTCTCTGATTGGTGCGCGATGCTTATCTCCGTGTTGATCAGACAGCTGCTCAAGTTCACAGCCGGAGGCCCAGAAGGCGTTCAAGCAAGCCAGCCATACTCCAACTAACCTGGCATGAACCAAGCCAACGTAAGTGACAAGGACAGCTAGCTAATAAACGAACCCAGGGTGTTTTTAATATTTATTTTGAATCAATGCTCTGTAAATTACAGAGTAAGTTTAAGATACCTTAAGCTATGTAAACAGCTGGGTTTGGAAATGGTGGCACTGACGAAAAGACAGGAGGCGGAGTTGGAGGTGGCAGAGTTGAAGATGCTAAGATTTTCATTGGGAGTGACAAAGAAGGACAGGATTAGGAATGACTATATTAGAGGGACAGCTCAGGTTGGATGGTTTGGAGACAAAGCAAGAGAGGCAAGATTGAGATGGTTTGGGCATGTGTGGAGGAGAGATGCTGGGTATATTGGGAGAAGGATGCTGAAGATGGAGCTGCCAGGGAAGAGGAAAAGAGGAAGGCCAAAGAAGAGGTTTATGGATGTGGTGAGAGAGGACATGTAGGTAGCTGGTGTGACAGAGGAAGACGCAGAGGACAGGAAGAGATGGAAACGGATGATTCGCTGTGGTGACCCCTGACAGGAGCAGCTGAAAGTAATAGTAGTAGTAGTAGTAGTAGTAGTAGAAGCTGTGTAAACAGCTAGCTAGCTTACATTATTAGATTACATTAGTCTATTGTTAAGTGCACAATAGGGAGAAGAATGAAAGCAACACTGGCAACAATTGCATTCAGATTTTTTTTTTCTTTTGGTGGCACAGCTTGTTCTATGCCAACCTCACTCTAATTCAGATGCAGAATGAGTCTTCTCAACAATTGGCCTGAACAAAACAGAGTGTAGTAACAGTCTTGCATTAGATAGGATGCTGTCGTCCATTGTGCATCAAGGGTAATCAGATTGAACCATGCTGCTACAAATACGAACCGCTGCTAGAAATGGTAATCAAGTCCAAGTCTGCTGCTCAAGTTGTACTAGGCCAAAATAGGCCTCTGTGTGTGCGTGCGTGTGTGCATATTTGTGTGTGTGTTCATGTATTGGCTATGTGTCTGGAGTAGCCAACATTGACATTGAAATACACCATTGTTTCAGTTGTGTCAGCCAGACATTCTCAAGATTGAGTAAAAGGGTTTTTGAAAACCATGACCTTCAGGCCAGAACAAAAATTCTGGTGTACAAAGCGGTAGTGCTGCCCACCCTACTGTATGGGTCAGAAATATGGACCACTTAAAGCAGACATCTGAAGGCACTTGAGGCACACCAACAGCAACGCCTCAGGAAGATCCTTAAGATCAGCTGGGAGGATAAGCACACCAACTTCAGTGTCTTCGAGGAGGCCAACATGACTACTATAACTGCCATCTTCACAACTTCAGCTGAGATGGACTGGCCATGTCCTCTGCACGTCTGACTCTCGCCTCCCTAAATAAGCCCCTTACTCTCAGCTCGTGACAGGACACTGTGCCACAGGAGGACAAAAGAAGTGATATAAAGATAACATCAAGGCCCACATCAAAAGGTTTGGCATCAACCTTAACACCTGGGAGCAAGCAGCAATAAACAGGGAGGCCTGTAGACTGCCTGTAAACCCTTGTCATTGCCTTTTTAACTTGTGAACATTCAATAAAACGTAGTTTTGACATTGGAAACAACATGCATTTGACTTTCATTAGTAAAAAAACCTGTGTGCCCTTTATTTTGTTAGTATATGTCTAATATTGTGAGAATGGTGAGTGGAAGTCCCAGGGTTGCATAGTCAGGCTATATCCTATATCTTAGACCTAAGCTCCTGCTCCCTCCACATGTGTGAGCAGCATACTTTTTTAAAACCCTGATGGTGAATTGAGTCCAAATATCTGCATGTGATTAAGTGTGCGCATGCATAATTAAGCCCATGGCATCAAAATCTCACTCCAGCCAGGTACCCAAAGTTGGCAACCCTGTCATAACACACACCCTAAATATTGGTTCACAACCATTTTGCACACACTTTGGTCCAGCTGTTACAAAGCAACACCTGATCTTATTATTTTTACTTCTACATAGCATCCTTATGAATGGATCGTGCTGATGAAAGGCGTCAACATGGCCTTAGGCAAGTGTATGTGTTGGTGTGTGTCTTTACATGCGTGAGTGTGTCAGTATGAATGTGTATGTGAATAAAGGGAGTGCGTTGACAACAGTGGGTTGGCACATGTGTGTCACACTGGGGTTGCATGACTGAGCCTTTGCATGCACTGTCATGTGAACGCATGTATGTGCCCATCAGCAAATTTATATTTATCACTTTTGCATCCAACCCTTCATGAGTGGAGTATGTATGCGTGTATTTTTGAGGTTGTGTTCATCCATGCATCATAAGGATAAGCATCAAGTCTCATAAGAAATGGTTTATTAATATTCAAAATTATATAAGAAGGCAGGGCACTGAGGATGCACAAGCCAGTGCATCCTTAGTGCCGGTCCCAAGCCCGGACAAATGGGGAGGGTTGCGTCAGGGAGGGCATCCGGCGTAAAATCTTTGCCAAATCAAATATGCGGATCATAAATAAGACTTACATACCGGATCGGTCGAGGCCCGGGTTACCAACGACCGCCACCGGTGCTGTTAACCAGCAGGGTGTCGGTGGAAACTATGCTACTGTTGGGTGAAGGAGAAGGAGAGGGGGAAAGCATGTCCAGAGGCAGCTAGAGAGGAGGAAGGGTAGGCATGTGGAGGTGAGAGTTGGAACTTTGAATGTTGGCACTATGACTGGTAAAGGGAGAGAGCTGGCTGACATGATGGAAAGAAGAAAGGTAGGCATACTGTGTGTGCAAGAGACCAGGTGGAAGGGGAGTAAGGCCAGGAGTATCGGAGGTGGGTTCAAACTCTTCTACCATGGTGTGAATGGGAGGAGTAATGGGGTAGGGGTAATTCTGAAGGAAGAGTATGTCAAGAGCGTGCTGGAGGTGAAGAGAGTGTCAGACAGAGTGATGAGTATGAAGCTGGAAATTGAAGGTTTATTGCTGAATGTTATCAGCGCATATGCCCCGCAAGTTGGGTGTGAGATGGATGAAAAAGAAGAATTCTGGAGTGAGTTGGACGACATGGTGGAGAGGGTACCCAAGGAGGAGAGAGTGGTGATTGGAGCGGACTTCAATGGACATGTTGGTGAAGGGAACAGAGGTGATGAGGAGGTGATGGGAAGGTATGGAGTCAAGAAGAGAAATGTGGAAGGACAGATGGTGGTCGATTTTGCGAAAAGGATGGAAATGGCTGTGGTGAATACATATTTCAAGAAGAGGGAGGAACACTGGGTGACATACAAGAGTGGAGGAAAGTGCACACAGGTGGATTATATCTTATGTACAAGGCGCCATCTAAAAGGGATTGGAGACTGCAAGGTGGTGACAGGGGAGAATGTAGCTAGGCAGCATCGGATGGTGGTCTGTAGGATGACTTTGGAGACCAAGAAGAGGAAGCGAGTGAAGACACAGCCGAAGATCAAATGGTGGAAGTTGAAGAAGGAAGACTGTTGTGTGGAGTTCAGGCAGGAGTTAAGACAGGCACTGGGTGGTAGTGAAGAGTTGCCAGATGGCTGGACAACCACTGCAGAAATAGTGAGGGACACAGCTAGGAAGGTACTTGGTGTGTCATCAGGACAGAGGAAGGAAGACAAGGAGACTTGGTGGTGGAATGAGGAAGTACAGCAAATTATACAGAGGAAAAGGTTGGCAAAGAAGAAGTGGGATAGTAAGAGAGATGAAGAAAGTAGACAGGAGTACAAGGAGATGCAGCGTAAAGCAAAGAGAGGTGGCAAAGGCAAAGGAAAAGGCATATGGTGAGTTGTATGACAGATTAGACACTAGGGAAGGAGAAAAGGACTTGTACTGACTGGCTAGACAGAGGGACCAAGCTGCAAAGGATGTGCAGCAAGTTAGGGCGATCAAGGATAGAGATGGAAATGTGCTGACAAGCGAGGAGAGTGTGCTAAGAAGGTGGAAGGAATACTTTGAGGGGCTGATGAATGAAGAAAATGAGAGAGAGAAGGTTGGATGATGTAGGGATAGTGAATCAGGAAGTTCAGCGGATTAGCAAGGAGGAAGTAAGGGCAGCTATGAAGAGGATGAAGAGTGGAAAGGCAGTTGGTCCTGATGACATACCTGTGGAGGCATGGAGATGTTTAGGAGAGATGGCAGTGGAGTTTTTAACTAGATTGTTTAACACAATCCTGGAAAGTGAGAGGATGCCTGAGGAGTGGAGAAGAAGCATACTGGTACCGATTTTCAAGAACAAGGGCGATGTGCAGAACTGTAACAACTACAGAGGTATAAAGTTGATCAGCCACAGCATGAAGATTTGGGAAAAAGTAATAGAAGCTAGGTTAAGAGGAGAGGTGATGATCAGCGAGCAGCAGTATGGGTTCATGCCACGAAAGAGCACCACAGATGCGATGTTTGCTTTGAGAATGTTGATTGAGAAGTATAGAGAAGGCCAGAAAGAGTTGCATTGTGTCTTTGTAGATTTAGAGAAAGCTTATGACAGAGTGCCGAGAGAGGAGGTGTGGTATTGTATGAGGAAGTCAGGAGTTGCAGAGAAGTATGTAGGAGTGGTGCAGGATACGTATGAGGGAAGTGTGACAATGGTGAGGTGTGCGGTTGGAATGACAGATGGGTTCAAGGTGGAGGTGGGATTACATCAAGGATCGGCTCTGAGCCCTTTCTTGTTTGCAATGGTGATGGACAGGTTGACGGACAAGATCAGGCAGGAGTCTCCATGGACGATGATGTTCGCGGATGACATTGTGATCTGTAGCGAGAGTAGGGTGCAGGTTGAGGAGAGCCTGGAGAGGTGGAGGTATGCACTGGAGAGAAGAGGAATGAAAGTCAGTAGGAGCAAGACAGAATACCTATGCGTGAATGAGAGAGAGGACAGTGGAATGGTGAGGATGCAAGGAGTGGAGGTGACAAAGGCATTTGAGTTTAAATACTTGGGGTCAACTGTCCAAAGTAACAGGGAGTGCAGTAGAGAGGTGAAAAAGAGAGTGCAGGCAGGTTGGAGTGGGTGGAGAAGTGTGTCAGGAGTGATTTGCGACAGAAGGGTACCAGCAAGAGTTAAAGGGAAAGTTTACAAGATGGTTGTGAGACCAGCTATGTTATATGGTTTGGAGACAGTGGCACTGACGAAAAAACAGGAGGCGGAGCTGGAGGTGGCAGAGTTGAAGATGCTAAGATTTTCACTGGGAGTAACGAAGAAGGACAGGATTAGGAGCGATTATATTAGAGGGACCGCTCAGGTTGGACGGTTTGGAGACAAAGCAAGAGAGGCAAGATTGAGATGGCTTGGACATGTGTGGAGGAGAGATGCTGAGTATATTGGGAGAAGGATGCTAAATATGGAGCTGCCAGGGAAGAGGAGAAGAGGAAGGCCAAAGAAGAGGTTTATGGATGTGGTGAGGGAAGACATGCAGGTGGCTGGTGTGACAGAGGAAGACGCAGAAGACAGGAAGAAATGGAAACGGATAATCCGCTGTGGCGACCCCTAACGGGAGCAGCCGAAAGTAGTAGTAGTAGATATAAGAAGGCAGGGAGGGAAATAACTCTGTTCATTGTTAACTGACACCAGAGGTATGTTTTTTTTTTTTTTTTTTTTTTTTTCCCCCATTTTCTCCCCAGTTGTACCCAGGTGTGTTTTAATGCAACATCAACCAATCCATGTTAACAGGATCATAGTAAAGTGACAGGAAAAGAGAAAGAAAGATGGAGGCAACATTGAGTAAAACCTCGGCATAATTGTTCTTTTTTGGGGGGGGGTTTCCCCCCTTTTTCTCCCCAATTGTATCCAGCCAACTTCCCCACTCTTCCGAGCCATCCCAGTCACTGCTCCACCCCCTCTGCCGATCCGGGGAGGGCTGCAGACTACCACATGCCTCCTCCCATACATGTGGAGTCGCCAGCCGCTACTTTTCACCTGACATTGAGGAGTTTCAACGGGGACATAGCGCATGGGAGGATCATGCTATTCCCCCAGTCCCCCCCCCCCCAATGCGGCGCCCCAATCGACCAGAGGAGATGTTACTGCAGCAACCAGGACACATACCGACATCTGGCTTCCCACCCACAGACACACCAAATTGTGTCTGTAGGGATGCCTGACCAAGCCGGAGGTAACATGGGGATTCAAACCGGAGATCCCTGTGTTGGTAAGCAACGAAATAGACCACTACGCTAACCAGCTGCCTGACCCCAGAGGGTAATTTAATATCTTGCAGCATTTATGAATCGTATGACCACAGCTCCTGCCTGTCGCATCTGCAATAAAGGCTTTGAACATGGCCCACTCAGACTCCATGTCCCCAGCCTCCCTCAGGATACACAAGAACTTCTTCCGGAGGTGGGAGTTGAAGACCTCACAGACAGAGGGCTCTGCCAGACATTCCCACTTCACACTCACTACATGTCTGGGTTTGCCAGGTCTGTCCGGCATTCTTCCCCACCACCTGATCCAACTCACCACCAGGTGGTGATCAGTTGACAGCTCTGCTACTCTCTTCACCCGAGTGTCCAAAACATACGGCTGCAGATCTGATGATACGACTACAAAGTCTATCGTCGATCTTCGGCCTAAAGTGTGTCCTGAACATGATGTGTGTTATGGCCAATCCATGACTCACACAGAAGTCCAATAACAAGGCACCACTCAGGTTCAGATCGGGTTTCTCCATCATTGCCCATGTGAGCGTTGAAGTCCCCCAGCAGAACTATGGAGTCCCGAGGTGGAGTCCTATGCAGGGACACTACCCAGACACTCCAAGAAGGCCGGATACTCCAAACTGCTATTCGGTGCATAAGTACACACAACAGTCAGAGCCTTCCCCCCAGCGACTCAGTCATAAGGTCATCGGTGCCTGTCAAGGCGGCAACCTCAGGACCCACTGGTGGATACCGGCAGTGACGGAAGCCGTCAGGCTAAAGAAGGAGGCCTTTTGGGCTTGGTTGGCACAGGGGTCTCCTGAAACAGCAGACAGGTATCGGGAGGCCAGAAGGGCTGTGGCTTCGGCGGTCACGGAAGCAAAAACTCGGGTGTGGGAAGAGTCCAGCGAGGCTATGGAGGAGGACTTTCAGTTGGCCTCAAGGAAGTTCTGGAAAACCATCCAGTGACTCAGGAAGGGGAAGCAGGGCTCGACCCAGGTGTTCAGCCGGGGAGAGGAACTGTTGACCCGGACTGGGGATGTTGTCAAGTGGTGGAAAGGACAGTTTGAGGAGCTCCTGAACCCAGCTAACATGTTCTCAGTGGAGGAGTTAGAGTCTGAAGACTCAGGGGAAGGCCACTCATATCCCTGGCAGAGGTCTCTGAGGTAGTTAAAAAGCTCATCAGTGGCAAGGCGCCAGGTGTGGATGAGATTCACCCTGAGATGCTGAAGGCTCTGGACATTGTTGGGCAGTCTTGGTTGACACGCCTCTTAAGTGTCGTATGGAGGTCGGGGACAGTACCTGTGGAGTGGCAGACTGGGGTGGCGGCTCCCATATTTAAAAAGAGGGACCGAAGGTGTGCTCCAATTATCGGGGCATCACATTGCTCAGACTCCCTGAGCACGTGAGCTGGAAAGTGCTGTAAAGGAGGTTCCGACCGATTGTCGAACCTCGGATCCAGGAGGAACAATGCAGATTCCATCCTGGCTGTGGAACAATGGACCGACTCTTTACCCTTGTGGAAGCGCTGAGGAGGACATGGGAGTTTGACCAGCAAGTCTACATGTGTTTTGTGGACTTGGAGAAGGCTTACGACTGTGTACCCTGAGGCACTTTGTTGGGGGAACTACGGGAGTATGGGGTACCGGGGCAGTTGCTACAAACCATCCCCTCCTTGTATAACCAAAGTGATAGCTGTGTCCACATTCTCGGCACAAAGTCAAATACGTTTTCGGTGGATGTCAGACTCGGCCCAGGTTTTCCCTTGTCTCCGATTCTGTTTGTGATATTAATGGACAGGATCTCAAGGTGCAGCCAAGGTGAGGAGTGTGTCCATTTTGGGAACTTCAGAATTGTATCTCTGCTCTTCGCAGATGATGTGGTTTTGTTGGCTTCATCAGAAAGCAACCTCCAGCGCGCACTGGGGTGGTTTGGTTCTCTATCAGAAAATGGTGGATTGCTCCCTCTGGGCTGGGGAGGAGTTTTTGCCTCAAGTGAAGGAGTTCAGGTATCTTGGGGTCTTGTTCACGAGTGAGGGTAGGATGGAGCAGGAGATTAACAGGCGGATTGGTGCAGTATAAGCAGTGACATTGTACCGGACTGTTGTGGTGAAGAGGGAGCTGAGCCGGAAGGCAAAGCTCTCAATTTACCAGTCAATCTTCATTCCAACCCTCACCTATGGTCATGAGTTTTGGGTAGTGACTAAACGGGTGAGATCACAGATACAAGAAGCTGAAATTAGTTTCCTCCATAGTGTGACTGGGCTCAGCCTTAGAGATAGGGTGAGGAGCTCGGACATTCAGAGGGAGCTCGGAGTAGAGCTGCTGCCTCTTTGCGTCGAAAGGAGCCAGTTGAAGTGGTTCAGGCATCTGATTAGAATGACTCCTGGGCGCCTTCCTTTGCATGTTTTCTGGGCACAGCCAACTTGGAGGAGACCCCAGGGTAGACCCAGAACTCGCTGGAGGGACTACATGTCCAATTTGGCCTGGGAACGCCTTGGGATCCCCCAGGAGGAGCTGGAGGGTGTTGCTGGGGAGAGGGAGGTCTGGAGTGCCCTTAGCTTGCTGCCACCGTGACCCTACCCCAGAGAAGCGGCTGAAGATGAATGAATGAATTTATGAATCGATAGAGAAATTGAACCAACATTGACAGTACCATTGACAGTTGTTAGTGCTAGTTCTGTCTATCAGTCGATTAATGCTGATTAGTCTAGTCAGTTAAGGCAAAATGGCTGCAAAAAGTCATTCACATTTGAGCCTATGTTTTTCTGTTAATTTAGAGTCCAATAAAGAAAAAAATGCAAGGAGCCCAAAATTTTAGGTGGGGGAAGTCTCTGAAATGGCCACGCCCACTTTTTAGGCCTGGAAATCAGTATCTCGGCTCCTGAATGTCGCAGAGAGCTGATCATGGGCTCAAAAGAAGCAGAAGCACCACATTTATATAAGCATTATGAACAAACATATACCCCAAAACCTTTACTTTTTCAGATATTTTAAGAAAACTAATTTTTACTGGTCACGTTTCACGTATCAGCTCCTGAAGGTTGTAAAAAGCTATATTTGACATGAATCTCATTCGCTGCCTATGTTATAAAGCATGAAGCACAATACACACACGAATCATGAGTTTAGAAAATATCTTAGTTGTCTGTGGTTCTTCTTATCACTTGGGATGTAATGCCGCCTCTGACCACAATTACAAATTGGCGCTGTTTGTTTATCAAGTGGTTGATTCTACAGGAAAGGAAGCAGAAGTGCACATGTTTCAGTAAAGCTAGTTTACTGTAAACATTTGCCAAAATATGACATGCATGCCTCATCTGGCCTTCATATCAGTGAGTTAATTTGTTCCTGACCTCGTGGATGGATGGTAAGGAACAGTGTTGTTTTATTTTTGTATGTTTACCTTGTAAAACATTATTTTCACCTTAGCTCATATGTGTAGGCCTAACTAGCCTTGCAAGCATGACTTGCTCGATACACTCGACAGCACAGTTGCACAGTTGTAGTATTTGGCTAAGGCATTACCTACTTTTGGACAGTTGGTGTTTGTGTGTCTGCTTGCTCTACACATGTTGGTTAATTTTGGGCATTTTTAGTTGGCTGGTATGAAAGGGTGAAAGTATTTGTAGTAACAACACTTTTATTATGCTATATTTGGACACACTTTTATTGGACTATATTTTGTATCTATGCAGAAGAATAAATAACATTGTTTATTGCATGCTATTTTTGTGGGAGGGTGGATGTATTGTGCCATACCAGTGAAACATCACTCTGTTACAAACTTGTGTACAGAAAAATCAAGTTTAAATTAGTTCTGATTTTCCCTGATCAGATGATCCCCCATCCTAACTATGGAACTAGGGAACAAGACCCTGTGCATTGTCTGCAAGGTTAGTTTTCACGTGTGTGCTTCAGTAGTATAATGTTTATGACATCAATGAGTCCAACAGTGTTAGTTTTCATGCGTATTCCTTCAGTAATGTAATGTTTATGACAGCAATGAGTCCAACATTTCATTTCTAAATTCATGACAGGAATCTGGTGGAAGGGACATAACTGCTGTCACAGCTCCTAAGCTGCTTCACCAAGTAAAACTGTTTGAGGAATCCGGACTGATCACCAATGATGCGGATATCAATCTTTCACAGAGACTGTCAGCTGTCAATGCAGAAACTTTACAGGATGGATATAAAATCCACAAGAGTTGCTATGATCGCTATAATAACAGCCATTTCAATTGTGCGAAGGATCGTAAACGGAAAAGAGAACTGGACCTTGCAGATCACCAGACTATTGGGGCAAACACACGAGCAAAGGCTGGGCCTAGTCTTGCGTTTGGAGCCGAACTTTGCTTCTATTGTGAAGAGCCAGCCATTGAGAACCCTCGGAAGAAGGACAAATCAGAACCATTGTTAGCTGCTGCGGGAAAAGAAAAGTCAGCAAAACATGTGAAGGATTTCACAGACAATCTAGAGATGATGGCCAAAGTCCTGAATGATGGCAAAATACTCAGATTACTTGAAACTGATGTTAGATCACGGGAGTTATTCTATCACAGGAAGTGCCACTCAAGATACCGTAACAGGTGAGCCAGCACAACATACCCTTTTAAGTTCAATTCTTAAGTTGAGCTATAGTCGGGCCATATATATATATTTTAATAATTTGATTATTTCTTCTTACTAGATACAGTTCAGCGAGCTGCAGGATAAAGCAAGAGAGAACTTCATCACAGAACTCCCCAGACATGATCCAGTATGCTGAATATATCGCCATGGAGGAAGTAGGGAACTTCATTGATGACAGCTCAGAAAATGTTTTTGATCTTCACAAACTCGAGAATATTTATCTGCAGAAAGTTGAAGATTTGGGCTTCGACCGGCCCAAATCTCACTCTACACGATTTGCTGAGAAACTCTCGAACAGCTGTCTGGACATAAATGTAGTGCAGAAAGAGACAGGGGCACATTACAGGGTTATTAAGAAGGGTAGTTTGGACAATGTAATCAGTGACAGTGACTTTTTAGATTCACTTTGCAAAGTCACAAAACCTGTTCGGGCTGAAGTAATAAAGAATCGAAGAGACAGTGAAAGCACCCGACTTTCAGACTTGTCTACAGAAGGACTACGGATGAAGAGCAATTTCAAACTGAAGATGCTGATGTCACTGCTTTGTGATGGAACCGCACGATATGAAGATCTTCCGATGCATCTCGAACAACTGTGCCAGACCGTAAGTTTCAACACCAGGATCAGACCAAATACAAAGAAAGATTCACAGCAGTCAAGCTCTGTCATCCAAAAGAGGCACAGGTCAGTGGAAGAGCCTGTGAATCGATATCTGACCCTGAAGCTCTATGCAATGACGAGAAGCAAGAATGTGTTACAGACAACATTTGAACTAGGTCTGACACATTCCTACTGTTCCACCCTTATCTGCATTGACGAAATCTCCCTGTCAATGAGAGAGCTCTTCCTAAGATCACAGGGAAAGGTGCTACCCCACGCCTTGAGACAAGGGTTATTTACCACATTTACAGATGACAACATAAATGAGCAGAGTTCATCGCCTACAGCATCTAAGAACTGCAATGCTACGGCAATGACTTGTCTACAGTTTCCCCGTGTAGCAGGGGAAGGCCTCTCAAGGGAGAGAAGATTTTCCAGGGACATTAACCCTAACACACCGGGCTTGGAAACAGTGTTGGAGGAATATCTGAGCGTAATGGAGCAGAAGGTCTTTAAGGAGTCTCGTCGCCCTCTACAGACCATCAATGTTGAAGAAGTTGACGCAGAGCTAAAAGTCGTGTTTCAGAAAAGCATGGAAGAGGAAGAAGAGTTTTTGATGGTGGCTATGAAGAACATTGGATCTGATGCATTACAGCCTGTTACTTGGACCTGTCACCATGCTTCAAAGGAACGTGACCAGACAGATGTTCCCAAAACAATCAACTGCATCCTGCCAGTGATTGACCATGCTAGCAACACTGAACACCTTCAGCTCCATGTCATGAGAATAGCAGTATCATACACAAGATATCTTAACCCAGGCCAGGTTGCAGTGGGTGGATCCGATCAGCCCCTTTATGCCATCAAGAAGATGATACAGTGGGCCATGGGGGAAGAGTTTTCTCATTCATACTTCGCGTTCATGGGTGGGCTGCACCTTGAGAAGGTTTCTCTTGTCTGTGTTGGGCAGTTGATAAAAGGAACTGGCCTTGATACCATCTTAACCTCAGCTAATCTGAATATCACAGGTCTGACAACTGCTGTCTGCGATGTGAATTCCATAAAGAAGGCTAGATACTGTATTCAACTCCTGGCTGTGGTGCTGGCCAAGAAGAGAGATGAAGCATTTCAGGCAAAACGTCTAGAGGACAACAGTTTGACTTGGAGTAACTGGGTGGCCAATGAAAACAGCCCCATGTTTCACTACTGGAACAATGTTGTTGACACAATCAAGAAGGTTCTTATCTTCATAAGATCCTTTCGAGAGGCAAACTTCATCATGATGATCAGTGCACTTGAGCAGCTCATTCCTCTTTTCTTTGCACTTGATCATACACACTATGCCAGATGGGCATCAGTGTTTCTTCAGGATCTCAAAGAGCTCAAATAGAGACACCCATACTTGTTCAAGGAATTTCTTTCAGGCTCTTTCACAGTAAACACCAGAGACAACCCATTCTCAAAGATTGCATGTGATCAAAAGCAGGAACATAACATAAAGGTCATCAAGTCTGACACTGGATATGTCGATATCATCAATCGGGAAGATCAAGAGTTCTTCAGGAAACTCGAACTTGCGCTACCCGAAATCCAGCGCTACCTAGATGAGGTCGAAGGTCAAGATCCATCACACGGGCACAAAGAAATGCTGGATTCCTTCAAGGAAACATTTTCAAGCCACACACTCAAGGTGTACCAGGGTATCCTTACCAACCCGTTCGATGAAGCTCAGTTCATGAGGTTGAACTCATCCATTCCCTTCCCAGATGTCATAAGTAAAGACTCCAGTTTTGTCTTTACAGTCGGCAAAACTCAGCATGACCAGTTTGTGCAGGAGCGAATTGTATTAAGTAAGAAGGATGTCAATGCAACCATCTCACGAAATGCCCTGAAACTCCCAAGTTCATGTGCAAAAGTCCAACTCGCTAGCCCTGCAATCAAGCCACCCAAAGGAACCTTTGCAAAGCTGAAGGAGGCCTGCAGATCAAGAGAAGAAGAGACAAGGAAGTTATTTGGTGGTGAATTCACAGGTGAAACTAATTGATATAAAGTCAGTTATTCAAATATTTTAGATGTTACTTAAGTCTTACCAGATTTTTAATACAGTGATATTCATTGATTCAATTTCACATTCAAGTTAATTGATTTGACAGTAAGCCCAAGAGTTACACTTAGCTTAACTATTCATTTCAATTTCAGGTTTACCCGACGCCTTGTCAACAAAGGATGGAGATATTTATCATAGCCAAAAGTCTCAAATTCTTAAGGACATCGGTGTACAAGTTCAATCTACATCCTCAGAAGGACTTGTGATAGATTTGTCTGTGCAAGTACGAATCATGGCAAAGTCTCTCACCAAAGGCATGACATTCCAAGACTTTGTAATCAAAGTGTTGAACAGCATTGCCAGGATCGGTCATGAGAAGAAAGCCAATCGTATTGACATTGTGGCTGACCTCTACCAGAATATGAGTATCAAGACTGCGACTAGGAAGAACCGGGGATCAGCAGGTAGTTCACAGATGGCTTTCAGTGAGAATGACACCATGCCAGAATCTAAGCAATTCTTTGAAGCTTTTCTGTCTAATGTAGACAACAAAGTAGCCCTGAATCTAATGTTCGCCAGGATTGCTAAGGCACAAGCGTGGAACTGGGACAAGGAGTTCAGCATCACCTACGGCAGAAAGGTGCTTGCAAACTTCGGCGAAAGCTTCGAGATCCAGCTTTATGACAGCATAGATATGCTTGAGGAGGCTGACAACCGCATCGTTTGCCATGTGATGCACATGCTAAACAAGGGGATCAAGTCAGTTACAGTTAGAACAGTCGACTCCGATGTGGTAGTCATCCTACTAGGGTTCACTACACAGTTCCTATCAGTATGTAATGACTTGCAACTTATAGTTGACTTTGCAGTTCCTGGCAAACGCCAATTCTACTCAATCACAGAAGCACACAAGAAGCTTGGTGGAGATGTGGCCGATGCCATGCCTGTGTTCCATTCTTTTAGTGGCTGTGATTCTGTGAGCGCCTTCTTTGGCCACTCAAAGACTACTCAATACAAAGCCTGGATAAACCACAGTAAGTCCACAGAACTCACTGCTGCTTTGAGAGGACTAAGTTGCTGCCCTAGTATCGAGACAGTTAAGGAAAGCATGGAAGTTATTGAGCCCTGGGTAATGAGCTGGTACAACAAGACTGGACTGTACAACTGTGTCAGTATAGATGAGCTCAGATTCCAGCTGTTCAAGCACTCAGTTAATGATGAGCTGAGAGACCTACCCCCAAGTCAGGATGCGCTTCTACAGCATCTGTTGAGAGCTACATTCCAGGCAGGATGGCTGTGGGGAAACAGCCTGCTACAACTCCCTTGTCCCCCTGTCATTGAATGGGGTTGGACTACCGAAGGAGAGGAACTCTTCGTCAAGTGGAGCGCAGTTTCCACAAGAGATACATTGTCTCAAGTAACAGGGGTGTGTAGTTGCAGATCTAATAAGTGTACCTCATGTTCTTGTGCTGGCAGAGGGATGAAATGTCTTATTTATTGCAAGTGCCTCAGCAAGTGCTTGAATCCAGTCTGATGGGATGTGTGAGGTTAAAATAAAGATTATTTTGGACCTCACATGGTTTGCTTTGTTTCTTTGGTGGTTACTGGGTTCCTCCTCTTATAACAAAGAGTCAACTTGAATACTAGCACTCCATGAGTAGATGTAACACTTTTACTCAAACAAACTGTATAGCCTTCTTGCACAGATTTGGCTAAAGTTGATTGCATGCTGCTGATCAATTCAATGGAAAAAAGAACATGTTCATGAATAGCTCAAAACATGAAGGTTTTAGGGCATACAGTATATTTGTTCAGAGCACTAATATAAATAGTTATTTCCACATCTTTTGAGCCCAATATCAACTCGGGGCAACCTCCGAGAGCTGAGCCTGAGATATAGTCCCAGGGCTAAAAAGTGGGCGTGGCCATGTATGTGACCAGTGAAAATTAGTTTTTTGTAAATACCTGAAAAAGTAAAGGTTTTGGGGTATATGTTTGTTCATAATGCTTATATAAATGTGGTGCTTCTGCTTCTTTTGAGCCCATGATCAGCTCTCTGCGACATTCAGGAGCCGAGATACTGATTTCCAGGCCTAAAAAGTGGGCGTGTCCATTTCAGAGACTTCCCCCACCTAAAATTTTGGGCTCCTTGCATTTTTTTCTTTATTGGACCCTAAATTAACAGAAAAACATTGGCTCAAATGTGAATGACTTTTTGCAGCCTTGACCCCATATTTGCCCTTAACTGACCAGACTAGATAGATGTACTGACACACCTAAATAAAACAGACATTATTATCTGCAGGCGGCACGGTGGCGCAGCGGTTAGCACAGTCACCTCACAGCAAGAAGGTCCTGGGTTCCAGCCGTGGGGTAGTCTAACCTTGGTGGGCCATCCCGGGTCATCCTCTGTGTGGAGTTTGCATGTTCTCCCCATGTCTGCGTGGGTTTCCTCCGGGGGCTCCGGTTTCTTCCCACAGTCCAAATACATGTAAGTAAGGTGAATTGGCTGTACTAAATTGTCCCTAGGAATGAATGTGTGTGTGTGTGTGTGTGTGTGTGTGTGTGTGTGTGTGTGTGTGTGTGTGTGTGTGTGTGTGTGTGTGTGTGTGTGTGTGTGCGTCAGCCCTGTGATGGCCTGGCGGCCTGTCCAGGGTGTATCCCTGCCTGCTGCCCAATGACTGCTGGAATAGGCTCCAGCATCTCCGTGACCCTGAGAGCAGGATAAGCGGTTAAGACAATGGATGGATGGATGGATGGATGGATGGATGGATGGATGGATGGATTATTATCTGCAGCTGTGTTTATCCTGCTATGCTTACATCACAGAGTATCAAGAGCAGCCTGGCATGTTTTAACCTTTACATGGTTTTTAACCTGTAGATGTCAGCATACTCACTAAAACAGTCAGGGGTTTAGTTACTCTTTAAAGGCTCAGTAACTAAGTAGAGTGCTTTCTTTAAATAATGTTGTACCCATCTTAGGCTTTTGACATTAGCTTTTCTTATAACTGTTGAAAGGATAGCGTCTCATGCACCATAACTCCCAAAATCCAATTCTCCCCGTCAGCTTTATGCTCCTACTGATTGACAATGACATTGCTGGTGGCAAGCATTCCTGGCTGAGTCTTGTGGGAACATTGTGGGTGTCCAGACATTGCTCTTCCATTTCGAGCTTCATGCATAATGAGTTACAGCTCACTCTGTGTCTACATCACTTGCTGTTTTATGTCTTTCCCTTTCAAAATCCTGCTGATGATTTGTTATGATGAAAATAATGTTTGCCTAAATTATGCAGTTTTCATGTGAAAGAATTTAGACTAGAATTTCTTAACATTTGTCATGCCATTAATAGTTGCACATTATGCTATAACTGCCCATGTGATTTTTTTTCTAATGTGTGACCATATTGCAAATATGTTCTTTTTTTTTTCTTGGGGGGCATTTTTCCCCCTTTTTCTCCCCAATTATACCTGTCCAACTACCTCACTCTTCCGAGCCGTCCTGGTCGCTTCTCCACCCTCGCTTCTCCCCTGCCAATCCAGGGAGGACTGCAGACTACCACATGCCTCCTCCGATACATGTGGAGTCGCCAGCCGCTTAATTTCACCTGACAGTGAGGAGTTTCGCCAGGGGGCCGTAGCGCGTGGGAGGATCACACTATTCCCCCCAGTTCCCCCTCCCCCCCGAACAGGCGCCCTGACCAAACAGAGGAAGCATTAGTGCAGCGACCAGGACACATACCCACATCAGGCTTCCCACCAACAGACACGGCCAATTGTGTCTGTAGGGACATCCAACCATGCCAGAGGTAACACGGGGATTCGAACCGGCGATCCCCGTGTTGGTAGGCAATGGAATAGACTGCTACGCTGCCCAGATGCCCCATAAGAATGTTCATTATTGTTTTAGTTTTGAGTTGGAAACCTTCCTACATTTAGCACCGGAAAATAATAGTGATGGGTGTGAAAACAATAATTATATGTTCAAAGACTCTGTGATATTTTTTAACATTTTAACATCCCAAACCCCATTTACCCACATCCTGCTCCCCTCTGTCTACTCCTACCCCGTCCCACAGGCGCCTTCTCGGAACAGAATTAAACCACATTAAAAAATGTTAAATATAAACATGAAAAAGGAAACAAAAGAAAAAAATTAAATTAGATAAGTAAAAAAAAAATAATCGAATAAAATAAAGAAGCGAGTAAATAAATAAAAGAATAACTACTGTACTTGCAACTTGATCTGAGCCATCTTAATGGTCTTTTTGGGTTTTATGAGGTTGGGTAACTGCTGGCTGTGTATGTGGTGGGCAAGCCGCAAGGTATTCGTTCACCCCAGGCCGGCCCAATCACCGAGTCTTTCAACTGTAATTGTTCAGTTCGATTTGTTTTCCTTGGGGAAAAAAAAACGCATATAATTTTGAAACAAACGTAAAAAAGCAAATCAAATATGTTTAGGGTTAATAGTGATAATTAAAACAATAATAAAAGGAAGGAGATGGAGGGAAGGATGGAAACGGATGATGGCGAGGTAGATGGAGGAACAGAGATAGATTAACCAAGCATGCCGAGAATCAGTCCAGCTCCCTAATCACACTGGGAGGGAGCTAAATAAGACACTGCTGGGAGAACTGGATACATTCACATGCTCTCTGTCACACAAACATTGCCGCCCCCAAACACACACACACACACACACACACAAAATAATCCATCTCATGAGCATGACCAAATGGTGACACAAATAGTCTCTGTAAAACTGCCGAATCACTCAAGCGAGAACAGTTCCCAATTAAATATGTGAGAGAGGGGCTCCTTCTTATCCCACATCGTCTTTTATCGGCACTGCTGATAAAGCATCAACACATAACGTGGATGGAACCCATTGGCGTCTGTATGGGATGCAGTGGGTTAACCACTACTTAGCCTTAAGGCAAGGCAAGTTTATTTATATACTGTGTTTCATACACAAAGACTGTTCAAAGTCCTTTACACAAAGGCATGAAAATATGAAAAAAACTTAAAAATGATTAAAGAATAAGATACATTTCAAAGAAGAAATGAAAGGATAAATATGTAAATAGAATAAAAAAGGGTTAAAAATCGTACCCCTAACCTTAACCATTATTTATCATGTATGAAATCAATCATTATAAAACAGGCTGGAAGACTAACACTCGAGTCTATGAAGCTTCCACCGTGTCGCTGTGCAGATGCAGAAGGCTACCTCCTGCATTACATATTGATACTTCGTCAATAGTGTCAATATATGACACTGTAGGATGAGAACTTGTTGGAGCCAGCTATTCTCTGGAAGGCTGCCTCGACAATTTATTTTATTTTATTTAACCTTTATTTAACCAGGAGGATCCCGTTGACATTACAAACCTCTTTTTCAAGGGAGACCTGGCCAAGATAGGCAGCATAGTTAATAATAATAATAATAATAATAATAATAATAACAAACTTTATGTCAGATTTTTTTCTGGATTTTTTTTTCTTTTTTAGATGTTTGTTTGCAATGGTGATGGACAGGTTCACGGACAAGATCAGACAGGGGGTGGAGCAGCAACTACGATGGACTATGATGTTCGCGGATGACATTGTGCTCTGTAGTGAGAGTAGGGTGCAGGTTGAGGAGAGCCTGGAGAGATGGAGGCATGTACTGGAGAGTAGAGGAATGACAGTCAGTAGGAGCAAGACTGAATACATAGTATGCGTGAGTTTATGAGTTTATAACTTGGGGTCAACTGTCCAAAGTAACGGGTAGTGCAGAAGAGAGGTGAAGAAGAGAGTGCAGACAGGATGCAGTGGGTGGAGAAGAGTGTCAGGAAGGATTTGTGACAGAAGGGTACCAGCAAGAGTTAAAGGGAAGGTTTACAAGATGGTTGTAAGACCAGCTATGTCATATGGTTTGGAGACAGTGGCACTGATGAAAAGACAGGAGGCGGAGCTGGAGGTGGCAGAGTTGAAGATGCTAAGATTTTCATTGAGAGTGACGAAGAAGGACAAGATTAGGAACAATTATATTAGAGGGACAGCTCAGGTTGGATGGTTTGGAGACAAAGCAAGAGAGACAAGATTGAGATGGCTTGGACATGTGTGGAGGAGAGATGCTGGGTATATTGGGAGAAGGATGCTGAATATGGAGCTGCCAGGGAAGAGGAAAAGAGGAAGGCCAAAGAGGAGGTTTATGGATGTGGTGAGGGAAGACATGCAGATGGCTGGTGTGACAGAGGAAGATGCAGAAGACAGGAAGAGATGGAAACAGATGATCCGCTGTGGCGACCCTTAACGGGAGCAGCCAAAGGTAGTGGTAGTAGTAGTAGTAGATTTATGTCAGATTTTTTTTCTTTTTTTTTTTCTTTTGAGAGAGCTCTTTTGTTGTTGGTGAAATACATTGAATGTTTAGACAAAGATGAACAAATTGTGGACTTAAAGGTCTGCTAAGTGTTTTATTAGGCCAAAAAAATTAGTAAATATAGCTTTGAAAAACAAATATCTATTCATTAAATGTGTTTGAATAATGTACACTCACAGTAGATCAAGACTGAAAATGTTTCGAGGGTTAATAGTAAGCTAGAATAAGCTATTTTACTCATCATAGCCCAGTTCCCCATCATGGAGGCCGGCATGGTCACCCCAACGTTCACAACATGTGACCAGAAGGGTTTACTCACTGTTTAAGAAGAAGGGCTTTAGGTCTACAGTTTACAGAGGTTCCTTGTCTGCTCAGTGCAAGTCAATCATGGAGGACCATCGATATACCTTACTGGTAGACACCTGTAGACACAACTGGGGTGTGTAAAACAATTCAGCCTAAAGAGAAAAAAGTTAAAAGTAAACTAAGAGACCAACAATGCCATAAAATGAGGGCGAATATCGGTGTGGCCTTCTCAAGATGGAAAGCTTTGAAAATGGACGAAGGATTTTCAAGTCATGCCCAAGTGGCTTGTTTTCTGTTGGTCAAGTAACTAGCCTAAATTATCATTTTTGTTCTCCCCCATGTCTTTACCATCTGCATTTTCTCACGAATTGTTATTTTGGCGGGTCAAATACTGAATGTGAGTAGAAGCGATAGTTTATCAGATGAGTCATTGCATCTAGAGGAGAGGCTGAGCTGCTCTTATGCCAATAGGTGTCAGCAGAGTGTAAGATGTCAGCTGTTTTAGAAGGCGAGGAAGAAACTTCCTGGAAGGTCAACAGGGAAATCGCTCAGTGGACCTTTAAATTTAACCATGACATGTTTTCACATGCTGCTCCATGAGCAGCCATATACAACCTTGGTTTGCTGTAAAAGTCCATCTCCTATTATTCTGTGTGTGTGTGTGTGTGTGTGTGTGTGTGTGTGTGTGTGTGTGTGTGTGTGTGTATTGTATTAATTTGAATGTGGTTGTGTTCCTCGGTGTCTTGTGTACTTCTTAAGCTTCAAAGTTGGACAGACACAAAAGCCTTATGCAAAATGCGCACATAAAAACACAAAAACATGCACAAGACAAGCTTTTGTGAAGGCTGGTCTAAAGGGCGTATGGTAAAAAGAAAAGGAAAAGAAGCTATCATAAATCCACAGAAAGACAGCAGCTCTTCTGAGTAACTCTGCCTTCGGGCAAAACCCCAGACGCTCAGCACCTTTCACACCAGAGCAACTTCATCCAATAAGGATGTCTATTGCACTGGATGAAAAGTGGGGCGGGGGGTTGTTCAGAGATTCACAGGAAGAGAGGAACAGAGAGAAAGACAGAGAGAGAGAGAGAGAGAGAGAGAGAGAGAGAGAGAGAGAGAGAGAGAGAGAGAGAGAGAGAGAGAGAGAGAGAGAGAGAGAGATGCTGGGAAAAACAAGAAGAATGAATGAAAAGGAACACATTGACATTAGGAGAAGCTGTAACAAGCCCCCAAGGAAGAAAAAAGGCCACGGATGTCTGCATGTTTATGTGTGTATGTCTATGTGCTATATAATACCAAACCAAAGTCAGCAGTTGCAAAGAGAAAACAAGAGTTTCATAC
Organism: Lampris incognitus; assembly: GCF_029633865.1. Taxonomy (NCBI): domain Eukaryota; kingdom Metazoa; phylum Chordata; class Actinopteri; order Lampriformes; family Lampridae; genus Lampris; species Lampris incognitus. The sequence goes on along the minus strand of NC_079217.1, from coordinate 28,417,593 downwards.
GAGTAGAGGGACCGACTGGCGCAGGCAATTTGTACAATGGCTTGTGAAAATACTGTCGCCTCACGCTGTGTCAGCGAACATGTGGGAGACTTCCATGTTTGAGAGCACTACTGCGATTTGCTAGAAGATATCCATAACGAGATGAACACACACATATTCATGACTAATCAGCTTCTTTCTTGTACAACAATACTCTCAAAGAGCCTCATTCATTAACTTTGCATTAATCACAAATCTGTGTTTACACTCTGCATGCAAAACATTTGGGATTCATCAATATGTTCTTACTTTAATCTGTTCTTACTCTATGACCATAAATCCTAAAGGCCACAGAGTCTTACCAATCTCTATCTAAATGTAATTAGCATACCGGAACCAAAATTGTTTAAAATAAGGGTAAAGAGTCCATATTGAAATTGTAAATCTTTACAAATGATGCATAATTTACATGACTACAAAATTATTAAACTAAACTCACTTTATAAAAATGATAGTAAAATAATATTTAGCCTAATATGAAAAATGTGTTTTTCTTCCAGTCGTAGCCAACAATAGCTACAATGGAGCAGCCCTGGTCATTACAGTTATTGGTTATTTTTCATTCCAAATGACAAGGCCTTCATTTTCCATGTACTGGTCACTCCACAGGAGGCGCTGTGGAAAATAATGCCTTTTCTGGCTTTAATTTCTGAATCAATCACTTCTATTTTGGCATTAGTAAAACATTTCTTTGTTTTACTTTTTTTTTAAATTTTTTCAGTAAACGTCACCTCCTGCACTTCTCTATCTTTGTGTCACGCTCTCAGCCTATGACAGGACCCCACCATAAGGAGCTAGTGCAGGCACAAGTCTGTCAATTAAGAATGATCCTGACAATTATGTGACATCACTGCCAAAACCTCTCTAGGTGTGTGTCCTTGACCTTTTTTTTTTATTTTTCCCCCTTTTTCTCTCCAATTGTACCCAGCCAATTACCTCACTCTTCCAAGCTGTCCCGGTCGCTGCTCCACCCCCTCTGATGATCCGGGAAGGGTTGCAGACTACCACATGCCTCCCCGATACATGTGGAGTCGCCAGCCGCCGCTTCTTTTCACCTGACAGTGAGGAGTTTTGCCAGGGGGACATAGCGCGTGGAAGGATCATGGTATTCTCCCCAGTTCCCCCTCCCCCCTGAACAGATGCCCCGACCGACCACAGGAGGCACTAATGCAGTGACGAGGACACATACCCACACCTGGCTTCCCACCCGCAGACACGGCCAATTGTGTCTGCAGGGACGCCTGACCCAGCCAGAGGTAATAACACGGGGATTGGAACCGGCGATCCCCGTGTTGGTAGGCAACGTAATAGACCATCACGCTACCCAGACGCCCCTCAGTGTGTCCTTGACCTTGACAGGTATAGGCAAGCCATAGATGGTGTCTAAGTTTGACAACAACTTAACACTGCACATCGTAAATCTGCAAGTCAGGAACCTCTTAAAACACCTGGCGTGTGATATAATGTGTTTATATGAGCAGGAAGAACTACCAGTCACCTCCATGCACCTGGTTTACTTTCACAATGTTTACCCACAGGTAAACAACCAGGCAAACAGAAGAATAGCACATCCAAGAAAGACTCCAGCAGAACCAACATGACACAGACTCTGACTCAAGCACAAAATATCAGCCACCAAAACAATAGTACCACTATAGCCCTGTCCTCAAAACATCCCTGATTGGATTGGCTGAGATTGCTGTTACTATGGAGGATTTATTGATGGTGTACATCATCATCAGATCATCTCCTCTGATCAGATCATGGCAACAACAACAACGACAACAACAACAACAACAATGGCAACAACAACAACAACAACAACAACAATAACAATAATAATAATAATAATAATAATAATAATGCTTGGGTCAGAGCATAAAATGTGTACACAGGGCCTTCAATGCAGTGATGTCCCCGAGTACGTCATGACAGATCTATAGGTTTTAATTCCAGACAAACGACGGCTTTATTCATCCACTAATTCATTTGTTGATATGTTAATCAATTAAGTGTTTTATCAGTATGTTCCAAACTGACCACGGGGCAGAGTGCTTCGAGGACAAGAAGCAGCTTCATGTACCCATCAGCTGAACAAACAGCAGATAGTCTGGCCTTAGCTGAGGGCGGCCGGCATGAGCGTGTGCATTCAAACGGGGCATATCAGAACTCAAGACAGGCAAACACACACAGGAAGAAACACATGTGCACGGAGGCACACACACACACACACACACAATCAGTGGTGTCTTACGTAACAGAGTGAGTGATGGCAGCTGGAGATGCTTTATCCTGCCTTTGGCATTTGTCCTCTGACAGATAGACTGAGAGGAATTTGGTGAGTCCAAGAGAAAACAGAGTGGAAACCAACGTCACAGGCAGGAAAGGAAGAGGAGAGGGCGAGCGCGGTGGTGATAGTGCTGCTATTAATACATTGGCAGACATTCACACAAATGAGTACTTGAGCGCCAAATCAGAGTTGGCTGACTTTGGCCATCTGCACATGTTGCTCAGATAAGACAGCAGATACTTGGGGAGAGATGTTTGGTGTTAGGCTTGGTCTGAGCTTTCCTTCTTTCTTCCTGTCTTATTTTGGAAGCACGGCACTAATAGATCAGCTGTCTGTAACACACTGGCCACTGGGTTGTGTCTGTACTGCCTGTGAGGAGTCATTATAAAGACCAGTTTTCAGCCTGCCTCATATTGACACACACACACACACACACACACACACACACACGCACACAAATTGTCTTAAAACACGTGGCTTTAATTCCCAGACATCAAGTTAGCTTTGTTATTATTACTTTTATCACCAGTATATCACATAAAACTCAGCATTAAACTCTCGAGACTTTTGATAAATTACTGCGGCCTATCTATTGGCTTTCAATGTGTTTTTTGGAGGGGTGGGGGTTGTTTAGTTTACTAGGTAATGGCTGCACTGTCAAATTCCTAGGAGAGAAACATTGCTGACCTTTTCAAGCCATGCAGAAAGACAAATATAAACCCACATTTGAGCACATTAACAGCCCGACGATTTGAAAAAATAAATAAATAATTTCTCTCAGGAGAGCCGATCTTCAGATGTACCTCTGGCCATCCGTCAGTAGGCCTAACGGATGGGCTGCTATCAGTACATCTATTTGTACAGTAATGAAACTAGTTTGAATGAGTTCATTTGTAAATGAACATCAGAAAAACGACAACATAAAACATAGCATTTATCATTTTGCTGCACGTGTACCAGCCACAAGCCTGTCTGATAGGCTATGTGCAGAAATAATGTCATTAATGATCTGGAAATTAATTTTTCTGCAGCTTAAAGCCACAACCTTTGAGATAACCAACTATTATCACCAAAAAAACAGAACACTACATCCATCCATTATCCAAACCGCTTATCCTGCTCTCAGGGTCGCGGGGATGCTGGAGCCTATCCCAGCAGTCATTGGGCGGCAGGCAGGAAGACACCCTGGACAGACCGCCAGTGCATCACAAGGCTGACACACACACACACATATTCACATCCAGGGAAAATTTAGTACGGCCGATTCACCTGACCTGCATGTCTTTGGAAGGAAACCGGAGCCTCTGGAGGAAACCCACGCAGACACGGGGAAAGATGCAAACTCCACACAGAGGATGATCCCCAAGGTTGGACTACCCCGGGGCTCGAACCCAGAACCTTCTTGCTGTGAGGCGACTGCACTAACCACTGCGCCACCCTGCTGCCCTGAACACTACAATTTTCTTCAAATTACTGCAAGTTTTGTTCAGCGAGTTTGCCCTTCTCTCTTTAGCAGATATTGTGCATGCAAATACAAGCATCTACAAACTAGCGCTATCGACATCAGGTAAATCCTGAAACACGCCTGAGGACTGTCAACCACACGTTAGGCTGCCAGAGGACTGCTTGGGGCAAAAGATCAAGACCTGCCCATTGACCTGTGTTGCATCTATATCACATCACTGCCTTGAGAAAAACACTGAGGCTTCGTGAAACCACACAGAGGCTTTATTATCTTAAGCTGGGCTACACAGATGAATACTATGCAATCCTATCAGTGAGGAGCGGGGTCAAAGGTCAGACAAATCACTATCGCAATGTGAGCGTGCTGGTGTATTTTGACTCTAACTTCTTCATAACATCTTTCCCTTGCCTCTTTTTTTTGGGGGTGGGGCGGGAGGATCACACTATTCCCCCTAGTCCCCCAAACAGGCACCCCGACTGACCAGAGGAGGCGTTAGTGCAGCGACCAGGTCACATACCTGCATCTGGCTTCCCACCCGCAGACATGGCCAATTGTGTCTGTAGGGATGCCCGACCAAGCCGGAGGTAACACGGGGATTCGAACCGGCGATCCCCATGTTGGGAGGCAATGGAATAGACCACCATGCCACCCAGACGCCCCCCCCTTGCTTCTTTAAAGTCTTCATGACTGGCTTGGTAGGCAGCTCTTGTCAACTGTGAATCACTCACACAAACACCAACACTTACATCTACCCATGTTTACACACCCATTTGCACACACAAACTCACATGAGAGCCTTCTGCTTGTACATTGTATTGTGAACCAGCAAAGTCTCGGTGGCTACAAAACTGCAAAGTTGTTAAAAAAACACACAAACACACACACACACACACACACACAAACACAAAGCAATCAGACACGAGTACACAAGAGTTACTACACCATCTTCAACAGTACTGTATATGTGCATACATGTGTGTGTGTGTGTGTGTGTGTGTGTGTGTGTGTGTGTGTGTGTGTGTGTGTGTGTGTGTGTGTGTGTGTGTGTGTGTGTGTGTGATTGTATTCACTTAAGTGTGTGTGTGTGTGTGTGTGTGTGTGTGTGTGTGTGTGTGTGTGTGGGTGTGTGTGTGTGTGTGTGTGTGGTAGAGCTGTATTGTTTCATCCCTCTTTCCTCTCTTCTCTACAAGACAATATAAGAGAAACTAATAATGATGAAAAGGCCCATGAACTTCCCCTCCCCACAGCTTGTAACAGAGCTGTAAAGAAGCGCTTGATCCATCAGTTTTATAATTCTTGTAACAAAAGAAAGACAGACAGAAAAAAGGTAGATACATTTATGCATAATGCTTTAAAAACTGTAAACAAATCCTCCTCGTGATAGCTTCCGTCCTTGTAAATTAAAGACAATAACTATTCCAGGAATATCCAAACAATGAATGAGGCTTTTTTAGTTGCTGATTTTCAGGGTTACTGTTAAGTAGGACCTTCTGGGAAAACAATACAATGTGTAATACTTTACCACAGCAGCCAAATGCAAGATGGATAAGACAAGTTGCACGCAGTTGAAAGAAAAACACGAAGTTACTGTGGTTATTGAGCAAATTTGGCGGGCCCAACTTGTATAAAATCTCAACCAACAGCCCATCAGATGTTCTTGTGTGGTGGGGGCGGGGGGGGGCAGGTGTCAGCACTGGTGATTGTATTGTTTCCAATTAATCTGAGTTTGGGAGTGGTGCCATTACCAGTACTAGCTAGGTTTCGGTAAATTTGACAGAAATGAAGCTCTTCAGCGTTAAAGCCATTCCCTCCAAGAACTGATGTGACGATAACACAGGATGTGATTTCCAAACTGCCATAATTCTCCTGCAGTGGATCGGTGTAAACACAACTCTGGGTCGGCTACACTGGTTTACGTTTCCACAAGTCATCGGACAGCAACGATAAACAAGTTTAAAATGCACAGTTTAAGAAAACTTAACATGAATAGAACTTAAAAAACAAATAAGCTAATGTATTAACAGTAGACCAACCACTCAATGAAATGTGTTGTGAACCAGCTTTCATTATATTCCCCTTTAAAAAAGAGGATCAAATGTATCAAAAAAGATCAAATAAATTCCAAGGTCGTTATTTTAAACCTCAGATCCCACGTAACACTGGACCCTCTTGTCAAACATCTTCCTGTCCACTTCTTTATCACTGAATTAGATGCAGTAACAAAATGATAGGTCCAGGTATATCCCTGCATCACTCCCACTGTCTCAGCCTCTTGATGTTCTTCTCCAACATACAGAACCAGAGAGGTGCAGGTGTATCAGTGTTGAGACCTTTGGTGGACCACACCACCGATGACCTGCTATTAACTGCAGCACATACGTAATCAATGTGTAACTGCAATATGCGAATGTGTGTGTGTGTGTGTGTGTGTGTGTGTGTGTGTGTGTGTGTGTGTGTGTAAGTGGTAAGCATTACGAAGGATAATGGAAGGGAAAAACACTCCCAGATGCATGTGATGCAATTATGACTGCTATTATCTGATTGGCTAATCTACAGGCAGGCTGGAGGCGTCCAAAACAAACATGCTGTCAGCAGTCTGTTGACCAAGAAGGAACCACTAGGAAACACATTTACACACACACAAACACACACACACACACACACACACACACACACACACACACACACACACACACACACACACGCAAGCACCTCTGTGTGAGCATGTGAATCCAGATGCATGCGGG
>NC_079217.1:28371052-28406052 GCF_029633865.1 Lampris incognitus | reverse complement strand
TCACCATGTCCCACATGCTACCTCTCTCGCCATGTCTCACATGCTACCTCTCTCGCCATGTCTCACATGCTACCTCTCTCGCCATGTCTCACATGCTGCCTCTCTCACCACGTCTCACATGCTACCTCTCTCACCACGTCTCACATGCTACCTCTCTCGCCACGTCTCACATGCTACCTCTCTCGCCACGTCTCACATGCTACCTCTCTCGCCACGTCTCACATGCTACCTCCCTCGCCACGTCTCACATGCTGCCTCTCTCACCATGTCTCACATGCTACCTCTCTCACCACGTCTCACATGCTACCTCTCTCACCATGCCTCTCTCACCATGTCTGACATGCTACCTCTCTCACCATGTCTGACATGCTACCTCTCTCACCATATCACAGTCTCACTGCCTCCCACTCCCCCACTGCCCCCTCTCTGCATGGCACTAACCCCTCTGTGGCTTGCTGTCTTTCTTACTTTCATTTATTTCTGTTTTCAGTCTATGGCTTGGGTAGGGGACCTCAGGTCCCCAGGCTATTTATGGACCCCCTTACATTTTTACATGGCCAATGCAATTTCTCAGAGGACCTACATGGGGGATTTTTTGTTCTGGAATATTAATGGCAAAATTCTAAATTACCATTAATCCATACGTATGCAATTTTTGTACTGCATTTGTACAAATGATCGAAGAAATTAAATTTCACATGCATTAGCATAGCCAACACTGACCTTGAAATTAATCCACGTTTCATTTCTTACAATGTGTTACTGACTGTGGCAACCAAAACTTTAGCATTACCAGTTAGCCATCTTTGAAAGGAAAGTTGATGATGAGTTTCATTTGTTTCACAATGAATGGGCTGAAGATTATCTTTTTGTTGAAGTGTTGCCCAACCCAGTGTGTTTGAACTTTAATGAAATTCTACAGTTAAAATAAAAGAGAATTTTTATAGATATTTCCCGCTAAACATCCCCAGTATGAAGCCTTTCAGGGCCCAGTGCAAATTCAGAAAAACCAAGCACCAAAGGAAATTTGAATGTCCGGTAGGAAACTTTTTTCCAAGCCCCGAAAGAAGATGGATAGTGTCGCACAGGCCAGTTTTGTGGTTAGCTAACTCATTTGCTGAAGGCTGAGGCCACTTTCCTGAAGCAGAATTTGTGAAAGTGTGTGTGGTTGCTACTGCAGAGCTTACATCCCCGAAAAGCTGAAGTTACTGTAGAATGTTAGCTTGTCTCGCTGGACTGTGTCATATCGAACCGAGACATGGGACACGGTGACACTAGATGTTGAGAAATCTCTCAAACAGTCTGCTTCCAAGTTCAAGTTTGACTCACTCTCATGGATAAGACAATGGACATCACCGATGCAAGGCAGCTGGCCATTTTTTCTTGGGGAATCACAGATGTCTTTGACACACGAGATGACCTGCTTGCTCGGGCGGCCATACAGGACATTACTAGAGGTGAGGACATTTATGAAAAGGTTTAACAGTAATGAAAGACTATGATTTGTCTTTCAAAAAACTGAGTAATGTGAAAGCTGATGGTGACCCAGCCATGGCTGGCTCACAGAGGAGTTTGGTAACAATACCAAAACTGGTTTCCTCCCACAGTCCAAAGACATGTAGCTCAGGTGAATCAGCCGTACAAAATTGTCCCTAGGTGTGTGTGTGTGTGTGTGTGTGTGTGTGTGTGTGTGTGTGTGTCAGCCCTGGGATGGACTGGCGGCCTGTCCAGGGTGTCTCCCTGCCTGTGGCCCAATGACTGCTGGGACAGGCTCCAGCATTCCGCAACCCTAATTAGGATAAGCGGCTTGGATAATGGATAGATGGATGGATGGATGGATGGATATGACACATCTCCATTAAGGGTGTAAGAAAATATTGATAAACTTGGTTATCACAGTACTGTCTAACACAATATTGTGTTGATTTTCATAAATGCTGCATCAATTCTTAAGATACACAAAAAGAGCCGTAGCAGTGGAATCGACTTAAATGTGTTATTTAAATCTCCAACCACTAGGTGGCTGGTGCAGTCTTGTGCCCCACCAGATATGGCTGTGATTACTCTGATTTTATACATACTGATGTTTTTATTTATATATTCATAAAACTTTAACAAAATGTTACAATAGATCAGTGTCTGTAGTATATCTCAAAGTATAATGAATTGTGACGCGTGTGTTGTTATGCCAATCGTATTCCCAAATTCTTGCCAATACACGGTCCAAGTCTCCATCTGGATTTAGTGATTTATTTATTTCTCACTGTGTTATCCACTAGAAGAAGTTGTGTGCACAGTTGCTAGGGTTAAAGAATTTGATGACAACCTCCTTATTCTTCATCAACTTCATTAAGCCTTGAAGACCGAATAGTCGACGGTTCAAAGATTTAGGGTTTGGAAGCTGATCATGGAGATCTGGTGTACTACTATTAAGTGCGCTGGCTGAGCAAAGGCAACATGCTTTTGAGATTTTACAAACTCAGGTAGGCAGGGTAAATTTTCATGGAGTCAAAGGGGAAACCAGCAGCAGGGCTAAGCAACAAAAAGTGGCACCATCTCTCTGAGTTTAATGTGGAGCTGCAAGGCGCCAACCAGCTTATTACGTCTTCACTCCTTTCACATGTGAAATTGTTTAAAGCAAAACTGAATCTATGGCAAGGACAACTTCAGAAGGGAAATACAGACCACTTTCCCAAACATTGTGAACAGAAACCTCCTTCACCGGCAGAGTACACAGAAGAATGTGCACACATGCTGGAAAAGTTTAACGAGCAATTTCAAGATGTCAAAACGAAAGAAGAGTATCTGAACATCTTTGCAAAGCCATTCGATGCTAAAGCAGCCAACGTGCCAGAGTGCATGCAGTTAGAAAACATTACGTTGCCGAACATCACTCAACTCAGGGCCAGACACAACAACACGGATCTTCTGGAATTCTTCAAACAGAACCTGAACACAGACGAAAACCCAAATGTGCTGACTCCCCTGTAAGTCGCTTTGGATAAAAGTATCTGCTAGATGATAAAATATAAAATATAAATGTAATTATTTCTAAAACAGATTTATAACATTTTAGATGGAAATTGTACCATGTTTACTGTTTTTTTGTTTTTTTTGTGATCATCAAGGCATCTTAGTTCATCAAATTGATCATGAATAAAGAAAACATACATGCTTACTGTTTCATATTAACTAACATACAAAATAAATAAATCACTGCTTTTGGTGAGAGGACCCCGTCTATTCACATTAGCACAGCAGAGGTTATCAGAGGAGGAGATAATTGTTTTGTTATTTTAGATGTCTTCTATTACTTGTGGAAACAACATGCACTCTTTCCCAGTGCATAAATAAAGATATGATACCGGCTTGAGCTTGACCCTGCCTTGTTTTGGTTACGTGACCGGCCAAGCAAACAGTCATCCACTTCCAAACCTTACTATCCCAAACCTTAAAATAGCAAGAGAGTTTCCTCATTTTTAATACTAGCCAGTTGTAACAGCATGCAAACACACATTGTGATTAAGTGGTAGTAAATTTAAACTTGCAAATTTAATCCTGTACTAAGAGCGGTGAAACTGACCAATATATAATGATCAGCCTTTAACCTTACTTGCTAAAATAACAGTACAATCATTTTAAATCCTCCTATTTAAAGCCTAGCTTTTCAGTTAATTAATTAATTTATTTATTTTTTACCTAATTCAGTTCTGTCGTCTGCACTGTTATGGTCCTGCATTTAGCTTATCTTGAGTTTTAATAGGATCTTACTATCTGTTTTTGCCCAAAATGCTGTTTTTATCCTTCTGCCTTCAAGCCCTTGAGAAAAAAAAAGCCTGTTGAAAACTGTGGCGGTAACAAAGGAGTGCACATCAAATGTTGCTTCCACTGTAACAGTATAAATGTGAAACTTGCAAGATATGCGAAGCTGATCTAAACCAGTTATCGTCAGACGGTGAAAATGCTGCGTGTGTTCTTCGTTAGAAATTAAAATGTTGCAATAAAGAATTCTCGGGTTAAGCTTCGGGGTTATTTAAGCTCTGTGCCATAGTGGTTGCTTCTTTAACACTTCTGCAGAAAGTTTGAGCAGTTTTCATATAGTAGGCACTAGCACAGATTGATCCATCTTAGTTAGGCTCAAGTGCATCTTTGTCCTGGCTAATACTGTGTTGATTTTTTCAAATACATAAAGAGTATAAATAAAACCAAACAAATACAATTCCAATCTTTTAACTGAAACCAGTCAATAAGGGGGTTTTACAACTTAAAACAATCTCAATTTCATAAAATGCCTCATTACCAAAATTTGACAAGCTGTCTAAATAAAGCTCCATAGAAGGGGATGATGATCTAATGGGAGACAATAACGGAGACAATAACGTGTAATACAACAGAACTGTTTTTCCAATGAGCTCCGGATATATTAAGATATTAAACTGATGTTGCATAGAGCACCCAACCAAACCATCACATCCTCCGTCTCAAATAGTCAAAAAGCCTTTGGCAACGAGGGCAGGATGTGTGGCTCACTGGGACCTGATGTACGTCAATGAGAGAACATGGGCCTTCCTTTAAATAGAACCCTGTGCACATTTTTACCCTTCAAAATCTGTCACAATCTCTCACTCCCTCTCAACTAACACACCTAACACAGATATATTGTATAATGTGACAATGCACGTGTGATTTAACATGCTGCAGCTTTATGCAAAACATGACATCAGTTCCTAAAAGGGATGATTTTTTTCCCTCTACATTTGCTTTACCTACCTAGTTTTAAGTAAACTGTGACATGATTGACCTGCACTGTGATGTTGTTTATTATTGTGCCACATAGACGGGGCTACAGACTGCATGCCAACTACTGCAAATGAATGCCATTGTCTGATGGAGAGAGCCAAAGCTGCAGACTAATATCTAACAAATCACTTGGAAGAAGAGTATGATTGCTTTTTTTCTCAAGTAACTTATTTACGGCCGTTGTTGTCTGCTAATAGAATGAGAGTGTTTAGATTGAATGTAGCCCAAAAACAACTAGCAAAGGCCTTTTTGTCTAAATCCCTGGTCCACCGGGACCCTGGCTTAAACACAAACAACTTCTGTCATTCTCTAGAATAACATACAGGAAGATCACAATGGATTACAATTCAATTTAAAACCAATATTAAAACTGATATTTAATATCTAGGGAACAAATGTCACTAAAACATTCAGCACATTTACATAATAATGCTATGTGTTAAACATGGCAAAACAAATAGAAGAACCCTATTAAGCTAAAAAAAAAAAGCAGGAAGAGCAAAGCTCATGCTATTTTCCAGCTTCTAGCTTAGCTGTACTGGCCACTAACTTGGCAGGCTGCATCAGTCTGCTTCATAAATACTGCACAACCACAGCTTGATGAAAACCCCCACTTCTCTCAGGTACAACTGCAACTGCACTCTGGAGAACTTCATTATCAGTGGACAAAGTGGCTAAACTCTGTGTGTGTGAGAGAGAGAGAGAGAGAGAGAGAGAGAGAGAGAGAGAGAGAGAGAGAGAGAGAGAGAGAGAGAGAGAGAGAGAGAGAGAGAGAGAGAGAGAGAGAGAGAGAGAGAGAGAGAGAGAGAGAGAGAGAGAGAGAAGCTGTGTGTTGACAAAATGGACTTAATGAATGTCAACTCTTCTGTGAGTCTATTGGAGTCATGATTAAGCATCGCTTTATTTTGTGGATCACAAACTGACCCCCTTATTGAGTTGCAAAGTGATGTTTTCATTTACCATCCATGTCCCTGTGTGCCTCTGCGCCCAGCCCAGATCTCTCTTGGTCACTTTAGGGGGCCTTACAAAATGCGCAGTACAGCAACTGGTAAATCTCGAGGCTTTTTGAATTTTGAAGCTGCATGTCTAAGTGCTGCTAGAGAGGAGGCAGTCCAATTTGTCAACATCCCTGTCACCTTGTTCCACAGACCAGTTTGTGGAATGGGTAATGATGCTGTTCTAATAGTACTGATAGTCCACTAACACAGGGTTCCCTGGATACCGATTGGCAACATACAGTCAAGCACCTCACAGAAAAGGGCTGCTGATCAAGGATCGGTGTGCACTTCCAGCTGAGTGGATTTGATTGTAAAATAGGACTCGGTGTGGGATTCTGGATCAAGCACTCTTCTCTCAGAGCTTTGTGTGTTGGGCCAAAATAGGGCAAGAATGGCTTACCATCACTTGCCCAGACACTGACTGAGTAATATCAGGGCTAAATTACCCTTTCCCCTGGAAACAATCATTCCGGGCTTCTTCTAAAAGGCAAAATAATTAGATTAGGATACCGGGGTATGATGACACTTAATAATGAGGAGTGGGAGCAACTCACTAAACACTGAACTCACCGAGCAAAGATAATAAACAATCTGAAATATAAAGACGGCTATGCTCAAAATGTTCTTACCTCTATTCAATTGTGCATGCACTATGTCAAAGGCTATTATACCAACTACACATGAGACGAAAAATAGAAAGCTACAACTCTATTGCTGCTATACCTTCTACAGCTCCCTAACTAAAATCTAGTACAGTGGTCAGATAAAAGGTCAAGACAGAACAAATAACCATGTCTTCAGTTAAATGGAAACAAACAAGGAGTGGACACTTCTCTAGACAGTTTGCCATTCAGAAATAAGTATGATGATTGCTCACAAGAGGCAATTTTTGTTCTCTCACCTCAAAAAAAAAAACCAAAAAAAAACCTCATTACATTGTCCATCTCCAGCTTCCTGGGGCAGTATGGTGACCTTTCCTCTGATCCTCTCCGCTCAGTGCACTAAGGTTTAATCTCGACTTTGTCACTAGAGGGCATGAGCACAATAGGAGGTGGCATCTATGACGAGTCAGAGAACGGACTTGAGAATGGACTTGACGGCGGCACACATTCATGGACATGAAAGGATGATGAGTGACAGACTTTCAGTCATTTTACCGTGACGTAAACAGACCTCCTTTGATAAATTATCTAATCTGCTCATGGTAAGATGTCCACCCATAGCATCGCCAGCCAAGGCAAGAAGAGAAAGTGAAGTGAGTGAGCGAGACAGCAAACTTGCTGCATAGCCTACCTCTTGGTTCAGGGTTGTTATTAAGGAGGGAGTGATACAACTGTAGGGAGAAAGGTAGGATAAGACCCAAGAATCCACATGTTGTATAAGAAATTAACTTGATGTGCAAGCTAAATATTCTTCAACTAATCTGCTAAAGATCTTGATCTATTTCGTGTATCTTTCATACTCTGCTGGATGCCTGGTTGGATGAGCTGCATCAGTCTCGGAGTTAGTTATCTGGAGCAGTATTGTCTGTTTATGACCTCTGTTGCACCGCAAACGGTGACCTGGCATGCCTGGTTAAACATGAGCGCTGATGCAAGTACCTCCCATGTTGCAAGACATTTTGGTCTGTCATAGTGAGCATCCATTATTGTCAAAGAGAAGGGAAGCACTGACACCTTGGCTAAGCTGTTAAGCTGCCGTTGTGGTTGCATTTCATAGAAACACGGAAATGTCGACTGATTGAAAGAAGATTTTCTATGAATCATTGTACCGAATTGTTGGTTTTATACATTAGTCTCACTTAGCATGAATGTCTACAAATACAGTGAGACATCCCATTCAAAGAGCCTACCTTCCTGTTATTGCTAATGTAGGCACTCAAGGTTGTAAATCATCCTGACATGATCACAGATGCACAGATCAGAGCTGAGGACCTCTGGTTTCTTGGTTCAGAGAGAACTGTTCATAAAAACTCGTTAAGCTCTCTTCATTCACCAGGAAAAGCTAGCAAGCCCTCACATTGTGGGGTTTGAAAAATAATGTGAGGCATTCACCATCAGAAGTTGAGGTCAAAAGTGTTGTTTATGCTTAGCCTGCCTTCTCCCATCACCACTAATACTTTGCAGTTATGATGATTTGTTTTTTGATTCTACAGTGAAAGGCACATGTTCTGCCTATCACACAGGATGAGGCCTATATCCGAACCACACTGTGATCCGGTAATTGAATTATAATCTGTTATCATGAGGACCCTGGCACGAAGTATTGTTTATTTGAGCTTCATCACTGCATATTCACTGCATATTCAATGTATGTTGACTGCATATTCTCTGCATATTCATTGCATATTCTGTATATTCACTACATATTCACTGCATATTCACTGTATATTCACTGTATATTCACTACATATTCACTGCATATTCATTGTATGTTTACTGCATATTCTCTACATATTCACTGCATATTTGCTGCATATTCACTGCATATTCTCTGTATATTCGCTGCATATTCACTGTATTCATCACTGACAGACGTCTGATCACTTGGATCTCGCTTATTCTCGCACACTACTTGTAGAGCAACTAATGAAAATAGCATCAGGCACATGATGGAGAAAACAGACGAGCCTAAACTATTGTCTCATACCGTGCAGCTGATCAGTCACCCCACCTTGGCGTTAGCTTAAGTGCAGCGTCTGTTGCTTATCAGCAACATAAACACAGCCACGACCAAATTAAAGTAAATTAAATGAACAGAGGCATCAGACATCACTGCTTGCAGTATGTAACGAATGTTCCTCTGATTTCTCTTCTCACAGCAACAATATTACACGATGCCCCTGAGCTGTCACATCATTTATCCGATCAGATCCATGTTAGAAATCAGCAACGTTATTTTAGGGTTGGGGTTAGGGTTATGATTAGTCCAAGGTTAACAAATTAAATGTTAATGTGAGATCATCACTCACGTGCACATGCGTGCACAAAATGACAGGCTACTGGTAAATAAACAAATGCTAAGTTCGTTGGAGGCGAAAGGCATGTATAAACACCGCCTAGGAACTGTAAACCTAATTTGAAATAACGAATACCGATGATGATGATGATGATGATGATTTGCTAGTTATAAAGAAAACCGTGCGTAAAGCATGCCATGTCCAACATGAGACAGGATGCCTGAAGCTTCATAGGCCTTTTGCAACTAACAAGGTTATGAGGGATAAAACATTTAATAAAAAAGATAAAAGTTTCCATGCACAAAACAATCGATGCATATACTTCATACGCCAAAAGTTGACAAGACTCTGACCTGGTCCCGCGGAATGCAAGGCAGCGAGGTCCGGCGGTGGGACTTGTTGGTCTGACTATGAGCCATCATTTCCGAGGCCGCTATGGAGCTGGACCTCCGTCTCCTTTTGAAGACCGGGATGTCCTCCTCCTTCGCCCCGGTCACAGAGCCACAGCACCCCGTCCCGCTGGTCCCTGAGGCCGGCAGGAGCCGGTCAGCATACCGCGCAAGCAAAACTCCGATCAGCCCCAGCAGGTAGGCCAGGTAGGGTCTCCGGCTGGTCCGGATCCCGCTCAGAGAGAGGAGGGAGACGGCCCTGATGATGCTGATGAAGATAAGGCTGGACACTCCCTGGTCCAGTCGGACGACCAGCAGAGCCCCGCTGGCCAGACAGCCGAGCACAAGCAGGTTGGCGGGCAGGGACAGCAGCCGCTCCTCGGAGCCGCGCAGTACGCAGTGCGCCGCGGCTTCGCCCAGGCAACACGCCGCAAGCAGGAAAACCGCCTTGCGGAGCTGCACTCCGCAGCGGACGAGATACAGCCCGACCCAGAAGAAGGCACATACGAGGGTGAAACCCGGGAAGACGAAGCACCACGCCGTCAGGAAACGCGGCTCCGCAGCGCAGCTCGCCGCCGCTACGCAAACACACCAGTCGCGCTCGCTGCCGTTGTCGTTGCCACAGCGCCGCGCGTCCGCATCCCAGTCGACCAATGCGAGCGACAGAGCGGCGAGGACGGAGGCGGCGGCGGCGGCGGCGCGGCGCGCAGACGACGCGCAGCGGGAGGTCGGTATGACGGGCCCGCGCTCCGCCCCGCGGCGCGGGGGGCCGACACGCGAGCCACCGTGCTGCCACGCCGCCCGGAGACGTTTTCCGTGAGCGCCTCTTGATGAACCCCTGTCGCTGTCTGCCTCCAAGGCCATGGCTGTCTGTCAGTCAGTCAGTCAGTCAGTCAGGCGAACTTCTGAAAGTATATTTAGTCTGTGTGTGTCTTACTTTATTTATCACACCGTGTTAGATCCCGTCATAATGCGCAGTCCGGTGATAATGCATATAGTCTGGCGTACAAAGTTACTGAGTAGGTTCACCCCTGACCAAGCAAACCTTGAATAGGATTCACACGGCTTGTTCAGATATTCTGTCTACATCAGGGCTTTGCACCTGCGAAAGTTGTGATCAAATGTGTCGGTTTGAAAACGTTGTCATAACCCATCATTTGCCCCCAGTTGCCCATTCATTCTCCCTTCATCAACAACAAGCGAGCCAGAAATATTGCGACCCCCTTTCGTTTCACGCATCTAGGCCGCTGCCGCTGCCTCTTCTCTTCTCTTCTCTCCCTCCCTCCTCTTACGAAGACACTATCCCCTTCCTTCGTCACGTTTCAGCTCTTCCCGCTGTCCTGCTCATTTGGTGGTGCTGAGCGGCAGGCTGCAGTCTGCTCGGGCCGTGACTCAGTGCAGCATGGATGGGAGCCATGTTTACATGGAGACATCCTGGGCTTGTCTGCAAGATGGAGCATCTTTGGGTCCACCGTCCTGAGGAAGTTACACCTTTCGTGATAAACAGCTTGTGCACTATTGGCTGCTTGTGGGCTCGTGATGATGGAAATGGTAACGATGAGAATTGAAAATATTCCTAATTATACTGTTATGAAATTATTGATCGATTGCATCATCAGTTCATTGATTGTGTGTTGAAATTCATGTTTTCCGAAGACAGCGCTGAATCAGTCTAATTCAAACCATCCAAATCCACTTCCCTTTAGCCGGCCGGCATACATCAAGTTCTCTTTCTTGGGCAAATATGAAAAGACACAAGAAGAGAAGACACTGCTTATAGGAGTATCTGTTGTCATCTGGCATTGCCGTTGTGTTTTGTATTTTGGGTTGCACTATACAATACCTCATGTAACCCTCTGGGGGGATACCCAGGCACATTTGGTAGCGTACACCTGTTTTGGCCTACATTTATGAGAGGATTAAAAAGCATGCACCGTCAACACATGAAGTTATTGCTTGCTGACCTCAGGGCCTGAAATAAAGAGCTTTTAGTTATTCCACGGGTAAGACTAAAGCAGAATGGTGGTTTTGCTGCAGCTGTACATGGGCAACCATATCTGAATCAGAGGGGCATTTTTAATAAGCGCTCATCTGTACTCACTCACATACCGCTGTGCACGGTGCTGTTGTGTCTTTTTAAACAAATTATGTTTCTGTGTTTCAGTTGTTCCTTCAACTGTACGACATTCCCATCGAAGGACTTTTAGAAGTGTTCTGTTTTAGTATTCCAGAATTGCATTTTGAAACACTTTGTAACCACATATGTGCCATATTAGTTTAGCTAGTGCAGCTTTGCCACCGTGATGTCTTGTATTAACTGGCTACTAAATCACCTTAATGGATGACCACACAGTGGGTTAGGAATACATTTAGGAGCAGCTTTAAGATAAAGAGGTCGGAAACAAGGCCCAAATAATTTTTTGTCCTTTTTGTAAAGTATGAATACCTATTAATTTGATGCATTAGAATAGATAGATAGATAGATAGATAGATAGATAGATAGATAGATAGATAGATAGATAGATAGATAGATAGATAGATAGATAGATAGATAGATAGATAGATAGATAGATAGATAGATAGATAGATAGATAGATAGATAGATAGATAGATAGATAGATAGATAGATAGATAGATAGATACACACACACATACACACATACATACACACACACATACATACATACATACATACATACATACATACATACATACATACATACATACATACATTTGTAAACGATGGACATTTTTCAGCATGTTAAATGTTTATTAAGTTGCAGTACAATGGCTCTAGCCACAACTATTATGCATTATTATTATTATTATTATTATTATTATGTCATTTTGAGATTCCAACTTTTTCTGTGCCTTAATAATATGCCTTAATAATATAGCTATATAAAGGCAAATGCATTTACACATAGCATTACAAAATCAGATTCACATTATGTGAACTCATGGTATGACGCTAACATGTGAGACAGCTGAACACAGTAGCAAATAGATGTTTACCAAACTACATGGGATCTGATAGAAAACAGTCCTTTGTTCTGTTTAAGTGTCAGCCCCTATGACGTCAGAGGAAAGATCTCTCCAGCCAAATTTATTTCCAAATTGTCAAATTAGATTTAAATTTCAGGCTAGGCTTCCCATCAACATGACAAGTAGACATGACTAATTTAATGGTTGCAGCAAAAAATCACCAGGATTTGAGTCTGATGACTGGTACTAATCTACAAGTGGGATGTATCTAAAGTTAGAATAAAACTTTCCACAATTGTTTTTGTCTGTGTTGTCTTTGCCTAAAGCTTTCAAATTAGGCCCCACATCATTGCCTTGTAACACCACAAACAAAGCTTCAGGCCTTTTACGTAAAAAAATAACCAAAAAAAAACAAAAAACTAAATGTATCTGTAAAGAGTAGCGTAATGAAACAATGCAAGCCAACAGGTTCCCGTCAGTGGAAAAGTGAAGCTCTGCAGAGGTACATTAGAGATGCTTTGATATGAAATGGGTTTGAAAGTTTCAGCATTACACTGCAGTGAGGAGTAAAGCTGTCTTCTGTGTTGTGAATATTGCATCTGCTTTTGAATAAACCTGAGTAAAATATTGCTTTGCACAGCGTATGGACAAGCTGAAACACAGAGGTCAGTCCTGTCCTGTTGACTTGACTGTGCCTTGGCTTGATGTGTTACTCTACAAAGCGATGCAGGCAGACTAGAGGACAGGATTCAGCATTTTCCAGGGTTTAATTCAGATGGCAAGAACTGTAAATCAATGCCTACACAGTAAATCCCATCTTGGCAGAGTTATCTTAATATAAATATCATTCTCAGACATCCACCTCATGAGATATTCTCCAGGCACAGTCCCGCTGGGGACGTGTTGTTTCATTGTCATCTGTCCTGGTGAAGGCCTGCAGGAGGATTCAACGCAGGCCTCTTTTTCTCTCATTTTAGATTTCCACAGGGTATCTGAAAATGATTATCCTCATAAAATGAGCCTTGGAGGAATCCCAGATGCATATAGATGCCGTATGGAAGTCTCTATTTATGTTTGGCCCATGTCAGAAGAGCTTCAGGATGTAAAAATGTTTGTGCTACATCACAGTACATCTCACTTTACTCTTTCATCCGGGATCAAGATTTATGATATATCTGGTTTATAGTAGGGCATCTTTTGTTGTGACAAAACTAAAACAAAGGCTTCATAAAACAAAAGACCTACGTACATGGGACTAGGAAGGTTTTAATTTTAACAGCTATATAGTTCTGCGGCACACTTTCGCTCAAAGCTAATGTAATGTGAAGTGAAAGCAATGTGTGCTTTCCTTAAAGCTGCACAATGTGTAGAAATGCAAACCTTTGCAAAATGAGCTGATTGATGGAGAACCAAAATGTGCTGCGAGTCACATCCAAAAAAAAAAATTCTCTGCGTAATAACATACTTGGTTTAAGCTCAGGTTGCCCGAAATATAGTTTCAAAGAGGAGATTTTGGACCTGACGCTCTTTTATTCCTGAATCAGGGGAGAATACTGGTTGTATCAAACTCAAATTAGTCCAAAATTATAACTAAAATGCATCCTGAATATTCAAAACGCTGCCGTTTTGCATGGTTACCAAAACTAAGGTGATTCACAATGATGTCCGATCTTAACTGAGTTATGGCTGACTAATATGCTCGGTTATGGTAGACATCGACCCAACACACACACACACCCACACACACACCCACACACACACACACACACACACACACACACACACACACACACACGGAGGCATTGTATCATGCATTATTCCTCGGCCTTTCGCCTTATCTATGCAAGGTTATTGACACGATGACCATGTTTTAATGTGACCTGAACTCGTCACTTCTCTCGCATTTTTTTGATTTATCAGCATCTCGTCCCTATGGACTAAATTTACAACCTCACCTTCTGTGTTGCTGAACATACTTCTGCTTTTACGACTATATGGCATGTGTTCCTGTTGTCATAACCTTTTTGGATAATGGCACATGAAACTATTTGTCACGCTGTGACACACTGGGCCAGCTACACATCACTTGCCAGTTATTTGATCGCTAGGGGCTAAAGACTGCCTGTGCCCCTTGAAAGAGAAAGAAGGGTGTTGCTATTTTGCTGCTTCTGCCGTGTCCTATGTTTATGTGCATATGTGTACCTCTATGTGTGTGTGTGTGTGTGTGTGTGTGTGTGTCTGTCTGTCTCCAAGGGCCGTGCAGCAGTGGGATGAGTGTTCTCCCTCGCTTCCTGCCTCTTGCCTCTCCATGTTTGGCTAAAATGTTTTTTGAAGGTGTTGCTCTGA
This sequence comes from Lampris incognitus, assembly GCF_029633865.1. Taxonomy (NCBI): domain Eukaryota; kingdom Metazoa; phylum Chordata; class Actinopteri; order Lampriformes; family Lampridae; genus Lampris; species Lampris incognitus. The sequence continues at coordinate 28,391,575 of NC_079217.1, read as the reverse complement.
GCCATTCCGGCTTCACGCAAGCAAGCGCTCTTTAAGGTAAGGCAGTGGCACACCGAGACACTTTAACGCATTTAAATAATGCACGGCAAGTTATTCATTGCCTAAGGACGCCACATGAAAAAACAAAAAACAAAAACAGGTTCGACCATAGAAGAGGGGCCACAAAATACAGCTCCTGGAAAAGCCTTGAGTGACATTACCTTGGAAGAAGAAGAAACCGTTTTCTTTACATTTGACTAAAACATCGAGTACACTTGAAATCAACCCTGATGTCTTCACTTTCGCCTCCAGGCATTGAGATGTAATGCTGATTTTTGCGGTTTGTTTTTTCTCAAGTGGACTGAGTGTTCAGAGCATGTGCTTTGTGGAGGATGTATCAGGCACACAGCTGTCACCAAAATGTTTTCCTTCTCAGCATATCGTACTATATTGGTTGTTTTCAGCATTTCTACATATTTGTACAGGTGAAAATGAACTCAAAATAGTGTAACTGTGTCACTGAGTTAGTTGTGAAGCTTATGTATCAACACAGATGATTAAATATAGTCACCATTCTTTTTTCTCACTTAAGTTTTTATCAAGTTTTCAGAAAGATACAAACAGAACAGTACAACAACATCAACACAAAAGAATACAGTAATACATGCAAACAGATAAAAAAAACAATAAATAGTTGCCTGGAAATATAGTCACCGTTCATATTGAAAAAATATTGCAACTATACTTCAAGATTTTCACAACAAATACAATTTTTTAACTTTCTGTCACTGCATGACAACAATTTGACAGACATCCTAATCAACTTATTATGATCACCTGTGCAACATGTATTATAATGGTTGTGATCAGGTGCAACATTTCCGGGAAAAAAATATGCACAGGAAGTGATGCATTTTATTGGTTCTGTCTTGCCTAGAAATGCCGTGGGATTGTAATAACGCTTTTTCACCACATAGCAAACACGTCTTCTCCCCTTCCCCCTCGTCTCTCCGCCATCTTTGAACTCTCCCTACAGATGATGATGATAATAGCTCAAACAACTGGGGTCTTCAAACTATAAACATGGAGGCTCCACTGCAAAGCAGGTCTTCTGTGCAGATGTCTTGATGCATGCTCAATAACCAAGGCAAGAAAATCAAAGAAGGTTGAATCAGTTCATCTGGATACAACGTTTACTGACAGATACGTTTCATCACTCATCTTGGTGACATCTTCAGTCAGAGACTGAAGGTGAATGTGAAGGTGGAGCTCTGCTGGACGGCAAGGACAAGTCTAAACCTATGCTATGCGTTATAAAAAGCATATTGTTCACTGTAAAACATGTTTGATTATGCTGTCGCTGAGCAACATCACACCATGTATAAAGTTATAGCATTTCTGTTGGCAACGTAACGCACCCACCTCAGCGTCGCCGCTCTCTTGATTCAGCCGTGCTACGTTGCTTGGGTCGCAGCGTGGCGAATCTGTGTACTTCTGAATGGATACACTGGATTACGTAAAACAAACACGGATACAATTACGGGCGTTGCCACGGGTGGCGGTAAGAAAACAAAAACCAAATTCTTCAGGAATGCTGCTTTAAGTACAAAATAACATTGTTCGTGCATGAATGGATGGCGTTTAGTTATCTCAGGGCGTCCGGGTAGCGTAGCGGTCTATTCCGTTGCCTACCAACACGGGGATCGGTGGTTCGAATCCCCGTGTTACCTCCTGCTTGGTCAGGCATCCTTGCAGACACAATTGTCCGTGGGAAGCCGGATGTGGATATGTGTCCTGGTCACCCCACTAGCGCCTCCTCTGGTCAGTCGCGCGTCTGTTCAGGGGGGAGGGGGCACTGGGAGTAATAGCGTGATCCTCCCACGCGCTACGTCCCCCTGGTGAAACTCCTCACCGTCAGGTGAAAAGAAGCGGCTGGCGACTCCACATGTATCGGAGGAGGCATGTGGTAGTCTGCAGTCCTCCCCGGAACGGCAGAGGGGGTGGAGCAGCAACCAGGACAGCTTGGAAGAGTGGGGTATAATTGGCCGGGTACAATTGGGGAGAAAAAGGGGGGGAAATCCAAAAAAAAGAGAAGAAACTAATTATCTGGACAGAGAGGTTGGTGTGCACCTGTGTGTATTGAACAGCCCATGTCTCTACCACCTTTGCAAGCTTATTGACTTTCATTCTATAGTCTGTTCCAATATTTATCAATGTAAAGATCTTCAAAATAGAACAATATGTTTTTTTAAGCAGTGCAAAATTTACAAATAACATCAATTAACAAACTAACTGTTGATGTTATAAGGTCAGAACAATTATGCGGGAGGATGCCTACGTAACAAAGAAAATAAAACACACATTATTTCAACGAGCTTACAATTTTTTTGTGGCCAAAGGCTGCATGCATATGGGTGAAGCCATAAATGTACGACGTGATCGTCTTGTATTGACGAGGTGATTGGTGCGGATGCTGTTACTGCGCCAGGCCTGTGTGGAGCCAGATTGTCGAGCATGATGCTGACGAAGGTATTCTGAGTTATTTAAACAATGTCGTTAAACACAACACAGCAGCTGTATGCTCAGTACCCACTGTAGCCGTATCACAGCAAGCAAACAACAAGGAAAAGCCAATCTTACTTTCATTTTCCATCATTCCGCATGGCCATACGTCACTACTTGTAAACTTTGGGCTACGAAAACTAAGTTTATGAGTTGTGACGTACATTATGGTCACTTGTAAAGACATGTACAGCTGTGTGGGTGCAACTTCCCGGTGGTACATTCAAAGATTTATGAGTTTACAACTTGAGGAGGAGCACCCAGATGTAATATATTTGTCAGCATAAAAAACAGAAATTCCTATAAATGAATCTATTTATCCATTTATAGGATTTATAATCATGATTCCATTGGGCACATTCATCATTTTGGATTTGGGTTATTTGGATATACACGGAGGGTTTCAATCAAAAATAATATTTCCATCATTTAACACACAATGCCTACTCTCACAAAAAGATAATTTTGTACACGTTGAGCACATTATGGGTAACTGCCGTGTTTATTTGCCATCATAAGACTTCAGCTTACAAAATGGCTTAGTTTCTGAGAAAAAGAGAATTTGTGATGTAAAACTGTTGGTGTTCCCCAATTTTAGGACAAAGCTTTTTAAAGTAGTTTAACTCATAATATGAAAAAAATATTTTCATCCCAGTTTCTAGAAGTTTAAAGGCAGCTTGTGTCCTAGTCAGAAGGGAACAGGTGGGATAATGAAGGGTAACAGATGGGAACCGGTAGGATAATGATGGGTAACGTGCACTACGCAGACGTGCTGATTTGATTCAGAATTTTTCCCAGCATCGAAAAACTGGCCTTGTTTTAGACGAAAAACTCCTTCAGACCAGCCCGGAAATGCTTCAGATATAAACAGTATGAGCTCGTGTCCATAAATCAGGATGTAATATGGTCCAGTGTATTTTAACCCTTCATTAGCCTGTGAAAATGCAAGACATTTGAAGAAAAACAAACTAAGCTATGTGGTTTGTGTTTGGTTTATTAAGTCTCACAGGAAAATGCTAAACGCATGTGTATTCTGGCGCATTTTTGCACCTTGAGAGTTTCAGCAGCCACTCATTTATAACCACTGTCATAGATTGGCTCTCGGCCTTGATTAGCAGCAACGTGATTGCGCTTAATAACCAAAATGGGTATTGCACTTGTCAGTGTGAATATCAACAGCTTTGCTTTTCCTGTGGTCAAGATAAAATACAGAAGATTTTCAAAATGTTAGTTATGAGAAACACACACACACACACACACACACACACACACACACACACACACACACACACACACACACACACACACACACACACACACACACACACAATTATGTAAAAGCCAATATTCTTGGTGAAAAGCAAAACATTGTTATATTAAATTTTATCATAACTGCAGAAGAACCATGTTATAAAAGTAGAGCTGGCAAAAAAAAAGAAGTTTAGATCGGCTCTGGTATATGTGCTACGATATTTCCTGTAAACTTAATTCTCAATTACAAACTAGTCTTACTGAGCAGTGACAGTTTAAATCAGCCTTATTATCTGTCTACCTTTAATTCTTTCTTTCTTTTTTGTTGTTGGAATTGTCCCCTCTTTCCCCCCCCCCCCAAATGTATCCAGCCAATTACCCCACTCTTCCGAGCCGCCCGGTCACTGCTCCACCCCCTCTGCTGGTCCGGGGAGGGCTGCAGACTACCACGTCTCCTCCGATACATGTGGAGTTACCAGCCGCTTCTTTTCACCTGACAGTGAGTAGTTTCGCCAGGGGGATGTAGTACGTGGGAGGATCACGCTATATCCCCCCCCCCCGTTCCCTCTTCCCCCTTAACAGGTGCCCCAACCGAGCAGAGGAGGCGCTAGTGCTGCGACCAGGACACATACCCACATCCGGCTTCCCACCCGCAGACACGGCCAGTTGTGTCTTCGGGGACACAACTGGATCGAACCGGTGATCCCCGTGTTGGTAGGCAACGGAATAGACTGCTACTCTACCGGGACGCCCCCAACTCTTTCTTTCTTTTCCTCTCTCGCTTTCCTCCAGCCTCTAGCTCATCTTTGCTGCTTTCGTCTCTCTAATCGAATTAGAAACCCTCCAAAGTACACACACTCAATGGATAAACTAATCAGCTCGAAGACGGATGGAGAGAGGGATTTTCATATCGCGGCTTCGGGGGTGAGACTTTGAAATACTTTTTTTCCTCACTTTCTCAGAGATTTTTTTTTCCGCTGACATGATTACAGAGGATAAAATATCTGCAGCAGGCAAGACATCACCTCCCACACATTGTGGAGACAGGATGCTGAATTCCCACAGAATCTTTTACCAGAGCAAAAAATACAGCATGTGACCAGACACCATAAACCCATACACCCCAGCTCTTTTAACTTTTCACAACGCCAGACTTACTACATCCAAGAGGGTGCTTCAGAAGTGCATTTCTTCACCTCACTTCAGTTAACCACATTACAGCTCTGACATGTAAAGATCAGTTACCGATGAGTTTAAGATCCTGTACAGGCTAGCAAGAGTTTATCATAGCACAAAAAAGAAAAAGAAAAGAACGACTACCTCTACTGATACCAGCCACCGTTACTTAGCGGCAAAAGTCGTAATATGTTGTGGATCTTAATAGGTTGGAAAACTGATCTTCTCATGTTATATTACACATAATTACACTGATGTTACAAACAGACTCTGCGGTCTTAAACATTAATTGCAGCCGTGCCAACCCTTGGAGTTAGATGAGTTGATGAGGTGGCAAAAGATATAAAGATATACAAACCAGAGTCGTCAAGATGAAAAACCAGGTCGTTATACTGACTTTTACCCTCTGCCTCGGCTGTATTTCTGCACTCTGGTGTGTGTTTTGTTTCATTTTTCGTGTTGACAATTCTTGATGGATACGTGTGCTGGGTCATCACTGCCATGGAACTCGCCAGATTTGATGGGATGCCTTGCCCAAACAGAATATGTCCAAAAAAAGATACACACTGCCTACATACTGTATGATTGCACAGCACCCCTACCCTCACATGCCCAAACCCCATGGCCACACACACCTCGCTCATTCTCATCCTCTGTCTCTGCTTAATTGTTACCATACCATGCAGCAGGAGTTGTTTATGTGTTAGCAGAGCAGAAAATGTACCATATCCTGTTTGTTGCTCTCCGCCGGCGTTAAATCTCATGCCGTGGCCTGTTCACGCCGGCAATGATCTGGAACATCTATTGTACCTCAAATACCACTGACTTTTGAGGTATCTTAATTATCTGATTTTGTGCATGTGTGTGCATGTGTGCACATGTGTGGGAAGGTATGTGTATGCAGTCAAGTGTGTCATGAATTGAATCCACTCACGTATTTTTTGTTCAAACGAGGAACAAGAAAAAAGACAGAGGGGAAGATGAAGAGCGAACCCTGGGAACAGGAACGATTGGGATATCCAAGGCTAAGTGTGTGCATGTGTATAAGTGCATGTTAGTGAGAGACCAATGCAGTGTAGTGCCAATATGTTTTTGTTTGTCACTGTGTACACGTGTGTCTTTTTGCACATGTGAGTGTATGAACTCATGTAAATGATGCAGAGTGAGTGTGTGTCAGAGATTAAAACAGACATTAGAAAAAAAAATCCCAGACAACACATGGAAAGGAGGTGGTCTTGCCATGCATGTGGGGTCAGACTAGACCGTGAGCATTCATACGCTCTTTTATTTGCTCCCAAAGAACTGGGTGACCTCTCCACATAGTCGAGGGAGAAACAGGAGGAGAAAGAGGAAGATGGGTTCCTCGGCGGTATACCTGGGGGACCCTCTCAGCCTTGATCCAATTTATATTTTCATTTCATTCCTCCATCCTTTCAATGGACCCGCCATCATCTGCTGCTTCCGACTGACTCTCACACGCTGTCGAGTGTGGTCAACCCAGCTCCTACTGCGTCAGGACTGGGAAAAAACACATACACAGACACATACAGACACACACACACAGAAACGTTCAGATAAAGGAATACCAATCTATCCTGTTGGCATTTAGAAAAGGCATTTAAACAAATAAGATATGAGACCCATAAGACAAATAAGGCCCTACCTAACTGGTTTGTTAGAGCAGATGCAGTGTTTGTTACCTGCATTCAACAAATGCCGGTGAAATGCATAGAAAAGCTCGACCTTATGAATATCTAACAGAGTCGTCAACCCTTACATTATGTAACACCAAAAAAAGTAGAATACTAGCAGTGTAGTCTGTATGAGTCTGTGTGTGTGTGTGTGTGTTTGTGTGTGTATACAATTTGTGTATGCACAGAGCACATGCTTGCATGTGATTGCGTTTGTGTATGTGCATGTCTTTATTTATTTTTGCATGTGTTTGTGTGCGTGCACATGAGTGCAGACCGCTGTGGGTGACATACCACACAGTGTACAGAATGAGATAAGAGTGTTTTTGGCACCTCTACACTGTTCTGGGCACGTCTCAAACAACAAAACACTAGCACGTGTTGGCACCCCATCACAAACACTCACAGACACACACACGCATGCAAAAACATACAAGCATGCACACGTCACATGTGGGGATGTGAATTCTGGACATGAACACGCACATACACACACAGACACGCACACACGTACAAACAAACAGTTGATTTGAATTGATTTTCAGTGCTCAGTGATGTGTGCTGTCATGCCAAACGTCTCTGTTGTCTTTCTCTAATTCGTGGCAAACAATACATTTTTCAAGAACACAACTGATGAAGAGCAACTGTTCATACCATCTATGCAGTGGACATTGGAATTGATGAATAAATGAAATTAAGATACCCTCTTCCTACTGCTGTCATTGATATGTAAAGATCTGAGTGCACAGTTGAGTGTCCACATCAAAATAAGGAGATAGATAGATAGATAGATAGATAGATAGATAGAAATGTACATACATGCATACATACATGTAGACATATAGATATGTTAATGTTTGTGTGCATGTGCCAGTTATTCCAAGAGCCTCTTGTTTTTCAGATAAGGATGCCCATTGTCGAGCTGCTGTTTTTTGCCTTTGAACACTATGCTAATTATCTATTCATACCTGTTTGCTATTCACAGTGATAGCATGTTTTTTGTTTTCCTACCCCAGTGCATGTGAGTGATCACAGTCGACGCTTTAATTTCTTTCTATTATAGTCTATTTTTCCAATCTATTCAGTGTATTCAGAATGTAGTAATGAAAAGCTTCAACTTCTATCTCAGGTCACTGAATTGTTGAAATACAGCATGTTGTTAAGGGTGTCATTGAAATGCAATATATTGGTCTCAGTGGTCACGTCTTCATTTTTTATGCTGGTTTACAGATATTCAAGTTAATCGCCCAGTTTTTTTTCTTCATCATGTCACACACACACACACACACACACACACACACACACACACACACACACACACACACACACACACACACACACACACAAAAGGGCTGCTTCACTTTTTTTGCCAATTTGATCACTTAAAAAACGCACTGCATTCAATGGGTTTAATTTTTTTTCTGGGGCTATGTAGACACTGTTTTAATAGATTTCCACCATTGTTGAGCTCTTATTGGACAGTGGGGCACCGAGTCCAGAACATCTAAAGGGAGAGAGTTGTTTACCGACTGCCTGTGAGAACAATACGATAAACTGGTTAATGTGGGCAAAAGTTCAAGTTGCCTAAGGCTCATTTCATACTGTTGTACTTCAGTTGCTGGCAGTCTTTTGAGAACAACTGAATCAAATTAACATAATAGCTATCGAGTGTTTGCTGATATGTTTAAGCTCTATTAACATGTCATTGGCTGTGTGGAATCAGGACAGATGGCAGACTCTTCTCTTACAGGCCTGATCAGGAAACAGCAGCATGTTTTTGCACAGCTCTTTCATGCAGGGATGACAATCTGAACAATTCCCAGTCCTGGCATTATTGTACTTCATTTTTGTTGTGTAAATTTACCATAAAAGCGTTATACCATACTGTTGTAATGCTTTTGGCTGTGTCGGAAGGAGTGTGGGGGGTTTCTAACACTTAAGATTTATCATTCAATTTTCCGAGGAACGCGTCCCCTGGTGATCAGCCGCTGTGTACACATTTACATTTCATTTCAAACTTCTGACAAAGACAAGCTTATAAAGACTCAACTCTCTATTCCCACAAAACCGAATTTGTATTCATTGTCTCGCAGTGTGTTGGCTTTGCTGTTGTAGTTTTAGTGAGGTGTGGGAAAGCCATGCTACAGGGAGCGTGGTGTGGACTAGATAACGTTTATAGCCCTCCTCTCTGTTTTACCGTTAACCAATCCAGAGCCCAGTAATCATGTAATAAAGACCTGACACACAGCAAACAAGTTACACATTAATGTGAAATACTGCACAGTGAGAAGGAAGACTGAAAACAGATTTTATGAGTGTTAAAGAAGATTTTGTTTCTTTTTAAATTTCTCCCACTTGTATCCGGCCAATTACCCCGATCTTCCGAGCCATCGTGATTACTGCTTCACCCCTTCTGCTGAGCCGGGGAGGGCTGCAGACCACCACATGCCTCCTCCGATACATGTGGAGTCACCAGCTGCTTCTTTTCACCTGACAGTGAGGAGTTTCACCAGGGGGACGTAGCGCATTGGAGGATCACGCTGTTCCCCATCCCCCCCGCCCCGCCCCGCCCCGCCCCAACCCGACGCCCCGACCGACCAGAGGAGGTGCAAGTGCAGCGACCAGGACACATACCCACATCCGGCTTCCCACCCGCAGCCACGGCCAATTGTGTCTGTAGGGACCCCTGACCAAGCCAGAGGTAACACGGGGATTCGAACTGCTGAACCCCGTGTTGGTAGGCAACGGAATAGACCGCCACGCTACCCGGGCATCCGTTAAAGAAGATTTTGATCTTATGGAAATATACGCTCTGGTCCATTTATGTGGTAAATACATTAAATGGTTGTTTTCTGCATCCAGTAACTCTGATATGGATTTGCGGGTTTTATAATCTAATATGTAATCTACACTTCTTTGTTATACACTTGCTGTTTACAATGGCTGATTCCTGCCTCTGTCGCTTCATCTCAGTGAATGCAAACAGATTTCACCCAGCAGACCACTGCTGATTTGTCATTTAGTTTCTTTTTGTTTGACAAAAACTGTTTGACTTGTCTTATTCCTCGCTTTTCTCGTGGAAATTCTTACAACCAATCACCCTTACAACCGCTTAAATAGAGCCTCACTGGTCCCAGATGAGAATTCAAATGATCCTTACCAACAGATGACAGAATAGACATTTTATCACTTTCCAAGGGGGCCTGCACCAGATAATATTCATTCATTCATTCATTTAATCATTCATGAAGGTGTCTTGTGCCACTGATCTTGCATACTAAATCGCAAGTGATGAAGTCTGGTGAAGAAGAACATTCTCCTTGGTTTAAAGGAAGTTCCTTCAACTTTTTTATAGGCTTTGCAGATCGAATGTGGTTGAAAATGATGAATGTTCTGACGGTGTTGTGTGTCACATTGGATCATAGCAGCACCTAGACACCTCAGACACGGAGAGGTAAGGAAAGCAAAGAGTGTGAAAAAAGAGAGTGGGGAAAAAGGTTAACATACCAAGTTGTTCACCTCCCTCCTCCCACCACAAACACACACACACACACACACACACACACACACACACACACACACACACACACACACACACACACACACACACACACACACACACACACACACATGATATTATGTATTATGTTTCCAACTATATGGAATCATATCAAGTTCAAGCTCAACTTTACTATCATGTGTACTGGAATATGATGAAATTCTTGTGCTCTGGCTCTCTCTCTCTACCTTAACGCAAGGGACACAAGGACAAAGGACACAAGGACACGCTACCCCCCCCCCCCAAAAAAAACCCCCAAAACAACAAATACAGACCTACATACTATGTACACAGAATTCATACATTATATACACCGTATAGAAAAGTACACGGTAAAACACCAATGTAAGGTGCATATCAGCTGTTCAGCAACCTGACTGCCTGTGGAAAGAAACTATTACTGAGATGGGTGTTGTGTGATTTGATGCTCTGGTAATGCTTTTGGAAGGAGCGAGAACAGAACATGAGCGGGGTGGCTGGTGTCCTTAATGATGTTCTGGGTTTTCCTTTTGCAGTGAGTGGTGTAAATATTATGAAATTGAGGTAGGTCCATGTCAATGATTTTTGCTGCTGTCTTTACAGTCCTGAGCAGTCAGGTTGCCAAACCACATTGTGATACAGACTGTCAAAGCACTTGGTACTCTTATGGAGTACCAAAACTTCATAAGAGTTTTGGTACTCATACCAAAACTCTTAAGATGCCTCAGAAAATACAGTCTCTGCAGTGCCTTCTTGAGGATGCAGTTGGTGTTGAGACCATGTGAGGGTGTCTGTGATGTGTAAACTGAGAAATCTAAAACTATCCAAAGTTTCAACAGATGACCCATTGATGGAAATAGGAATGTGATTTTCTCTGATTTTTCTAAAGTCAGCAATGATTTCTTTTGTCGTATTGACATTTAGAGAGCGGTTGTTATCATGGCACCATATGATTAAATCTTCCACTTCCCTCCTATAGGCCCTCTCATCACTGTCACTTATTAGTCCAGTCACTGTGGTGTCATCCTTAAATTTAATGATGCTGTTGTTGTCATCATATTTGGCAACACAGTCATGTGTAAACAGACTGTACAATAGGGGACTGAGACAGCAGCCCTGAGGTATGCTGGTCCTAAGAACTAATGTAGATAAGTATGTTTTACCTATTCTCTCAGTCTGGGGCCTGCCTGTCACGAAATCAAATAGCCAATTACAGATAAAGTTTTCCAGAACAAGACCTCTGATTTTGAAGACCAGTTTGGATGGTACAATTGTATTAAAAACAGAACTGTAATCAATAAACGTTCTGACAAAGATATTTTTCTTTTCAAGTTGTACTAAGCAGTATTTTTAGACCGGAGGGTGTGCTCCAATTATCGGGGCATCACATTGCTCAGCCTCCCTGGGAAAGTCTACTCTAGGGTGCTTGAAAGAAGACTCCAACCGATTGTCGAACCTCAGATCCAGGAGGAACAATGCGGATTCCATCCTAGCCGTGGAACAATGGACCAACTCTTTACCCTTGTGGAAGTGCTGAGGGGGGCATGGGAGTTTGACCAGCCAGTCTACATGTGTTTTGTGGACTTGGAGAAGGCTTACGAGCGTGTACCTCGGGGCACTCTTTGAGGGGTACTGCGGGAGTATGGGTTACCAGGGCAGTTGCTACAAGCCATCCGGTCCTTGTATAACCAAAGTGAGAGCTGTGTCCGCATTCTTGGCACAAACACATTTTCGGTGGGTGTTGGACTGCGCCAAGGTTGTCCCTTGTCTCCGATTCTGTTTGTGACATTCATGGACAGGATCTCAAGGCGCAGCCAAGGTAAGGAGTGTGTCCATTTTGGGAACCTCAGAATTGCATCTCTGCTCTTCGCAGATGATGTGGTTTTGTTGGCTTCATCAGAACGTGACCTCCGGCACGCAGTGGGGTGGTTTGCAGCTAAGTGTGAAATGGCTGGGATGAGAGTCAGCACCTCCAAGTCTGAGGCCATGGTTCCCTACCAGAAAATACTGGATTGCTCCCTCCAGGTTGGGGATGAGTGGTTGCCTCAAGTCAAGGAATTCAAGTGTCTCGGGGTCTTGTTCACGAGTGAGGGTGGGATGGAGTGGGACATTGACAGGCGGATTGGTGCAGCATCAGCAGTAATGCGGACGTTGTACCGGACCGTTGTGGCGAAGAAGGAGCTGAGCCGGGAGGCAAAGCTTTCAATTTACCAGTCAATCTTCGTTCCAATCCTCATCATTGGAGGCGGTTTCCCACAAGGTGCCACAGGACAACTGGATGAGCCCTCATAAGCCCCAGTTGAACCCCCAGCTGGACCACAAGTGGCCCTGCTTGATCCCCTAGCAACTCTGACTGGACCACTAATGGCCCCACCAGACCCTCAGGTAGCAGTGGCCCCCCCCCACTCATCCACCAGCAGCCCCAACTGGTCCACCAGCAGCCCCAACTGGACCACAAGCAGCCCCGTCTGTACCAACAGCAGTCCTGATAGGACTCCCAGCACACCATGCACCCCCAGAGCAGCAATCCCAGAACCTCCGCACTTCCTCAGAAGGACCTCCAGCAGCCTCCCCAGTTTCTTTTGCATGAAAGGAGCTATATGAAGAGTACTGGAAATAAATTACAAGCCCCACAAAACCATACATTCTCTCAGTGTGAAAATGTAATTAAGTTCTGAGGCCAGGCATCCCATTTAGAATTCGGATGGGTATTTACAAAAAAAAAGGAAAAAGAAAAACAGCTTACTTGATTAATGTGTCTATCATCAAATTCCATGAACTGCTCCATTTAGCTATTGTCATTGCCTAAATCATGCCCGTACCACTGGTTCTCAAACTTTTTCTGACATGCCTACCTTCAGAAGATGAGTGAGATTTCACATCCTCCAAACCACAATTTTTATCAGTCAATAACAATGATAGGTGAAGCATCTAATAAAAAAGGATTGAAAGTAAATGTAAACAAACTCTCATCCATGCTCCACTCTGCAGTGACACTATGGCCCAACAGGGGGGTGGAGAACCACTGGCCGAGATTATATTAGGACATCGAGGGCCCTAATTCGTCAATTTATAGCGCATGGTCCTGAGAGTATGGAGAAAGTGCAGTTTGGGCATATCAAACTTGACTTTGCTATTCAAACAGTACATAATCTGGTTGCACAGTAAGGAGGTTGTATCAAGTCTCTTAATTAATCATAGGTGCGTTTTGGGAGTAACATTTGATTGCTGAACGTTGGTCATCACATCGGGTACCTACACAATCTTAAAAAAACAACAATAAAAATAACATAAGTAAACAATTCTGTCTTTCATTTCAAGTTAAAGTGTATCTAAAGCCTGAAATCACCATAACTTTGAAGCAAACAAAATGACAATGATGACATCCCCTAATTTAGCTGGCAGTAAAGAGCTCCCCAAAAACTGACAGGTGAAACAGGAAGGAAATGAAAGAAATCATGAGAGACCAAAGAAAAAGAGGACCCATTCATGGCTTGGTGTACAATGAGAGCCTAGTGAGCAAATTACAGAGAAATAATGCTATACTGCAAAGGAAACACTAGCAGACAAAGACAACAAAAGCAGTGAGACTCCTCAAATAAGGCAGGAGACATGGCCACAGTAGCACATGAGGAATGACCTAATACAAAGCTACCACAACAGCCAAAACAATGAGAATCATGAGTGGATGGGAAGAATGAGAAGGATGCAGGGGATACAATGGAATGTGAAGGTGGACAAGGAAGGGAGTCACACCTAGGAGCAAGAAAGTAGGGCTGAAAACTTCATCTAATTTTATTTTCAATTACATTTTGGCTTCCAATTATCATGAAATAATTGGAAATTGAAATAAAATTATTAAGATTATTGTGATGCATTTTGCAATGATGCTTTTGTTTTGTAGTGTTATAAATGTAGCACACCCCTTTCTTCTACAGCGATGCACTTTACATATTACTTTTTTCCCAAACTGGGCGCAACAGTTTTCATCTCTTCAAATGTGTGGAAAACATCAATTGAAAACAGCATGTCAGCATGTACTGTTGCTGGCCAATAGCCGCTTTTTATAAGGTCGCCTTTATCGGGTGTCCACTGTGCCAGACACAAACTGCACAACAGATTTGGAAGGTGCAAATCACACCAACCTAAAAACAAAAAGAAGTACATCAAGTATGTGGTTATTTTGAGACACACAAATGGGCAAAAAACATATGTATATAAATACTTAGTTCATACCATTTATGCGAACCAAAATTACTGCTCTGCCAGCTGACTCGATGATGTTTTTTGGGTCACATATGCACAGCTGGGAAGGTCTCACAGTCGGCAATAGACGTACTGAATACAGAAGTTCAATAATTAGGGAGACGCCTTAAAAATGTGTCTAATTAAGATTATAATTCAAGGGCTAACAGAACTTTAACCACTTTAACAAAAAAGATAAAAGGAATACCTTGATTGACCAGTGAATATGTGCCTTCCTGCTTTATACAGCACACCATTGGCTCAATGGCTTTGTAAATGCCATCAATGCAGGAATCCCTGTTATGGAGTACCAGTTTTGCATGAATGTGTACGTCACACTCCATACACAGCCACTCCTGTGGCATGCAGTCTCTCCAGCGGATTATGGCAGGGGATGCGCAGTGGCAGCACTTCCGTTCTGGCACCTCATTGCAGGACAGCAAACACTCAAGGTGACGAGACCTTGCCTTCCGCCACTCATCTTGGGCTACAGATTGTTGGAAGCTCCATGATTTGGATGTTGAAGTGCTCTGAGCATTTGCTGACTTCAGAACGTCCTTCAGACTCTGCATCTCATTGTCTGAAAGACAGATCAAATAAAATGAACATCTCTTTCACGCTTTGTGCTAACTTGCTTAATTACAGCAGGGCTCGAGAGTGCGACCAAAATTTTTAATAGTGCGACTGAAAAAATTATAGGTCGCACTGGTGCACCCGATGCTGCTCGGGTGAACACTGAAATCTCTTTCGCAAGCGCAGCATATCTCTGTGTTCTCCTGATGGTATCGTGGTCTAAACCAATAAGAGACAGAGCTCGGGCGGGTCCTTGCCTCTGATTGGCTGTGGTCCTTTTCACTGCTCTAAGTAGTGTCAGTTCAAAAAATGCGAGCGACCTGAGCAGGCTGAGCGCCAGAGAACTTGAACGGGAAAATAAAAGCCTATAGGTCTACGCGACAAAACGAGTGAAAATGAAGAGAGGTAGAGCCATTGAAAGTTTTTTCATTAAAAAAAACGAAACCTACTCCTTCAACCAGCCCTACTGTCACTCCATCCATCTCATCTACCAAGAGTAGGCCTACATCCAGCCAAGACATGGAGCCCTCGGCCTCGGTGACGGTCCCTGGGAGAATGCCAAGCCCTGGTCCTTCTGTGATAACATCAGACTTGGAACCAGAGGAGACAACCGAGTCTGAGATAGAGCCCGGCCCCGAGAGTCAAATCAAAAAGCCCAAAATATATTCTTTCAGGCGTGACTGGTTAAAACAATTTCCCTGGCTGAGGTACGACAAAGAACGGAACGCAATGCACTGCGTTTAGTGTCGGGAGTGTGGTCAGAGTATGGCCGGTAATAGTGCATTTGTCGGAGAGTCGACAACTTTTCCGATCGAGACATTAAAAAAGCATAACTTGTCCAAAAAGCATACTACATGCCGTGACAAGTATGTAAATACAGTGGCCCCTCTCCCAGCTGCATTTCAGCGTCAGGCTGTATTGATCAGGTCCTCAGAGGAATCAGAAATGATTATAAAATTCAATGTCACATACAACATTGCCAAGGAGGAAATGCCGTTCACAAAATTTAAGTCAGAGATCATTCTAATGAAGAAAAACGGCTTAAATGTCAACCCAACCTACAGCAATGACAAGGCATGCGCGCAATTTATTGGTGTAATAGCCAACACACTGAAAAATAAGACAGCTGCGGACGTTGGAAACGCCACGTATATGTCAATTATGATTGACGGCGACACAGACGTCTCTACAAAGGAGTGCGTGATTATCTACAGCTGCATTTGGAGGACTTGAGCACTTTTTATTTTCAAATGTTTTATTTTACTTGAAATGTTTAAATCTAACATGTTCAATTTCAGTTAACTGAAGCACTTTAAGCACAAACACTTTTATTTGGAAATGTTTAAATGTTTTAAATGTTCAATTTAAGCTCAGTGTAGCACTTTAAACACTTTATTTTTCTTTATATATTCTTCATATATATATATATTTTGTTTAAAATAAAGACAAGCCTTTTCTACACCTTATTGTTTTAAAAAATCATTCACATTATATGACAGAAGAGCGATAAAAAGGAGACCTTTCGGTCTTAAAGGCGACGCAATGAAAAATGTGGGTGCACCTAAATTTTGTGCTGGTGCACCTAAAAAAAAAAGTTAGGCGCAACAGTGCAACCAATGCAAAAAGTTAGTGTAGAGCCCTGTACAGTAAGGTGTCATCTTACTAAATAAGTGTTGAGAGCAGTTGTCTTGGGTTACTGTGGGAACCTCCTCAGCTGACTCCAAAAGGGTAGAGGCCTCTATAGTGGCAAACACAGAAACTAAAAACAGAAAACGGAAAAGTAAACAATGAATCTGTTACTGGCATAAAATTAAATGTTCACATTAGTAACTTAAGGCTGTAATAAGGCTGCACAGTTACTTGAAATATTATTGAAATTGTTATATGGCCAAGTGCAATATCTACATAACAGAAGTTTCCATTTTTGATAATGAACAGTTCTTGTTCTCCAGATGTAAGAAAACATGTTTGTTTGATACAGACACCAACAAATGTCACATCATCATGATTTTTCATTGAAAATGAAACTGTGATGCAGAAATGATCATTTAAGCTAATAGTGAATTACATTGGAATCGCTGTAAAAAATAATTGCCACAATATTATAAGATATTTGCATTTTTTTTCTATAATACAGCCATAGACTGAAATTTTAATAATAAAACTTTCTTCATTTTGCATTACGGCAGATATTGGAAACTGCTGTCTGTAGTGACAATCCTGCATTAGGGTACAGCTGACAGGTCAACCTCATTTCACAATTTCTGCTGGAACTGTTCATTTAAAATGAAGGCAAAGCTAATTACTAGATCTGACTGGTAAGTAGGCCCAGGACTCTATATGTTTTTTCCTGTGGTTTCTCTTTGTGCTTGAGGATAAAAAGACATAATCGGAAAATCTTTAAAAACAGTGTTTAATTTATTGCCACGGTTCCATCTCCTTAATAAAAGAATGGGACAACACATCGGGAAACTAAATCTCTGATTCAAACTCAATGACTGATTCACTTTTACGTTATAGCTTTGAATTTGCTTAGCATTAGACCTGATCTATGCTTCAAATGTGAAAACCACAACAAAATTCAAGTACATAGGGCTGTATGCTAAACTGAATTTAAATACAATGGACACAGTTAATTGTTATTACCTATTTGAGGTGGGTAACAACAAGTACTCTTGCAAGACATGAACTACCCGTGGCTGAAGGTTTCCTTGTTCCTTGTTTCCTTGTCTCTCCACTTCGGCTTCTTTTGAACAGTGGAAATCCATCTGCATCTCTCTCCACCCATCGGACATTAGACTTGTTGCCTTTAGCAGGTGTAGTGGATGCTGCTTTGTCCTTTGCTTGCTTTGCCTTGCATGAAAGAAAGAGAGCATTGTATGATAACACTGAAATACATACAACTCTTGAGAAGTTTAATACAAATTTCACTCCCTAATCACCACACTCATCACAAATACTGAAAAAGTAAAGATACTCACTTTTTCTTGAGCCAGAAGCAAGTCTGCGAGGAAAATAACATCCTCTGCTCTCCCTCTGTCCTGTTTAGCTGCCATTTCCCACAGACAGAGGCAGGCAGACAACAGGCAGACAGACAGACAGATAGAGGTGTGAGTGAGTGAGTGAGTGAGTGAGTGACTGACTGACTGAGTGAGTGACTGACTGAGTGAGAGAAGTGAGAGACAGAAGTGGTGAGAGTGGCTCTTAAAAGAGCCGTTGGTTTATAATAAAAGAGGATGCAGGATGTAAGGAGATGGAAATGGGATAGAAGCTGTTGGGCAGAAGAAAACAGAAACATGGTTAACTCTCTTTCAGCAAGCCTTATTGGATTCCCCATGTGATAAATGCATAAGTGTTACAAAATAAATAACTAAGATTATGTTATTTCATAATGCAATAAACTTATTTAGTCAATTTCAACATGTAAACTGCATAGATGTTATCTCTGGACAATATAGATCAACTGAACTGCACTGAATTCATTTAAAATAATTCAAAATAATGCAGGCCTGTGACAGTGTTATTAATCATTAATATGCAGTCACTGCAGCCTCCTGTGATTAATTAATTTGCCAATTATCAAACAGTCCTCCAGTACTGACCACCTTACGCTTTAACGTAACGTTACGTTAATAACGTTCGACTTTCTAGTGTCTGCCATGACAAAATGACAACACTCATAGGCAGCCTAAAATATAAAAAACATGTATCTTCATCTTAGCTGACAGGGAAAGAGTATTACAGACATATTACAGACGGGGTCATAAAATATATTACTACTCAATTAAAGTCTTTCCGTTAGCTGTAAAGCTAAATGCTAACAGAGCTAAGTGACGCTAACTCCTTAACGTAACTTTAAAGTACACTTCCAGGTAAATTCAACCTGTTCTCCTCAACTCTCTACCGCTAAATGACATGCAATTAACATGACAACATACATGTGCAACCTAAAATCATTTAAACAAACGTTAATACGTTTAAAAAATAATAATCAGCCATGTATCTTACCAGATTTGGGTTTGGGAGAAGAGGGGGATACGAAGGATGCGTTTCTTTTATACTGTACGCTTCTTTGTCGTCTTTGGGGAGTTGTTGACAATGAGTAAGGTGAGTAATTTAGCGCCCCCTGCTGGCGCTTCATCGAAATACATGCCTGTACATTTCAGGCTTGGGCAAGGCAAACCGTGACACTGACACGTTTTACAACAGTGGGCAGGCGGGTGTATTACACGCTTTGGCATGATACCGGGTTGGCAATTTGCTTTACGTTAATTTCAGTGCTGTGTTTATGTCACCTGTTTGCTTGATGGTCAGTTCGGTATGTTGATTAAATGGAGTAGGTTCGGCTCCAAAGACAGCTCCGGTTTTGTCTGTTATTTGAACACAGCAGTGGGCATCTGGTCAGCAATGTGTATGCGTATGAAATGCTAATTAAGCGGGCCTTTTTGAGCGATGAAAAAGAAGATGGCGGCAAAATGAATTGTTAATCTGGAGGACATACCTTTCATTACCTGTGCTAGATAGTTGAAAGCCACCCCACTTAAAATGCCTCATGCTACTCACAAACATGATTAGATTATGCTAATAAATTCCCTTGAGCTTGCAAAGTGTTTCTTTCTTGAGCATTTCTGGGCAGCCACCAAATGCACAAGTAGAGTCATATTTAGGCTGAGATGCCAAGACGAGCAAGTGCATGCGTGGTTGCACAAGCTGGCACAGACACACAGACATGAACACACACCCCCATGGACTCACACACAAATAAATGGAAAAGTAGCATCCATAGAAACAACTCCTGCTCTAAGGTCAGAAACAGCCCTGGGCTTTGGTACTAAATGGCTGTCTCTGTGACATTTATCTTTACTGAAAGGCAACATGTTTCTCCAAGACTTCACAGTATGCTTGTATGTTTGTTTGTTTGTTTGTTTGATTGTTTGTGTGCTCGCAATCACGGGCAGCAATAATTTTTGCTGAGAGAGCCTGAAGAGCCTAGTCTACATATTCCTGCTGATCTTACAACAAGTGACAGAACCAGTCCACCTCCCCTTGTCCCTCTGTTATTCCCAGCCTCCTCTTTCTCTCCTCCATCTTATCATCCCTCCCTTGCTCGATTTGTCGGCTGAACTTCTGCCAGTGCAGGCCAGAGGTCATGACCCTCACACCTCTGCCCTTTGTGGTGTGGCAGTGGATTTGTTGTACTTGTTTTGTCAAACATCCATCTTCCTCCCCTACCCCAATCTATAGTTTGGGGTAAACTCGTGGGTACACATTAATATTGTTACATTCACAGAATGGGGGTGTTTCATCCTCTCTTGGACGAGCTGGCTTTTTGAAAATCTTCACAACACATGCGTCAATACCTGCCGGTCTGGCTTCTCAAAGTCATTCCGTCCACTCCCCCCCATTTCTCCCCAATTGTACCCAGCCAATTACCCCACTCTTCCGAGCTGTCCCAGTGACTGCTCCACCCCCTGTGCCAATCCGGGGAGGGCTGCAGACTACCTCATG